>NC_053488.1:61528659-61807086 GCF_015227805.2 Hirundo rustica | reverse complement strand
TCTTCTTTCTTGCTTTCTTTCTTCTTTCTTCTTTCTTTCTTTCTTTCTTCTTTCTTTCTCTCTCTCTCTCTCTCTTTCTTTCTTTCTTTCTTTCTATCTTTCTTTCTTTCTTTCTTTCTTTCTTTTCCCTTAAAAAATACTTCTGAGCTCTTAGTTTAAAGAAAGGAAAAAAGATAACACTGAACGTGAATGAGAGAAGAGAGATTAGGATAATGGCATTACTTCATATTTTAGTGGCTTACTGCTACTTTCTGCTGGTGCTTAGTGACTCGCCTGGATCACAGCCTTGATACATTATACAAATGAGTAGTGATGGTGAAGACTTGATAATATCTTTTACGTGTAACTAGGCAATTTATTTGTGAACTGATAAACCAGTGAGCTTGCCTGGAGGTTGTTGATAAAGTTCAGAACATTTTCTCTTCATTATAACAACACAATGTGTTCAGCATATATAATTTTAATTTAATTCATATCTGTAGCACTGTTTAGACACACACAAAGTACTAGCAATTTATTTTTATAATGACATGGGAAGTTAGTTCTTTCTGTGATTATTAGATTTTAAAATGTTGAGAACCATGCTTTTCAGTTCAGCACCATACCATGGAAGAAATGTCTTTAGCCAGGCACATACCGCACTGTCAGATGCTACTAGGATGCTTCAGGTGCACAGTTTTTTCACTTCAAGCTTACCAGCAAAACAATCTCAGATTTTTCAGTATCTTTTAAGTCCGTCATCACTAGTTTAAATGTGATTGGGGTTTTTTTTAATAGCAAATGTGTGTGTTATTGATGGGACTGTTCTGTGGACTTCAAACAGGCATAAATATCTCTTTAATCAGTTTCTACGGAATTATTAGATCAGAAAAAACAGGGCTTGAATGAAAATTCAGTCACAACAGTACTTTCTTGAGTGAAAGTGTTGAGCTGCTTTGTGAATGTAGACAGGTGGTAGATAATTTTGTGATACTGGGCAGGAGATCTAATGTAAAAATGAGATAGCAGAATGGGGGTAGAAGGTACTTGCGAACTGGGAGATGCTTTATTTTCAATAGCTATGAATATAGTTTATGCAATTATCATATGTGGTTTTTACTGCATTGTTGTATTTGCACAGATTCTTATCCACTCCAGGTTCTGTGTTCCAGGAATAGCATGCTTAATGCTCTTAGCTCTAATAAGTAGTAGGATAGGAAATACTTTTTAAATAGAGAAACATAACACAAAGTTGCTTATATCTGAAATAATTCTACATTTATTGTATTAATTTTAAAAGATATTACATTGGTTTTGTCTCCATTTACATGAAGCCAAGAGTGACAGTTAGTTGATATTTAAGTGTTTGATGACTTCTTATTAAAACAAGTCTCCAAGCTTTTTAACCATGCTCTTCTCTAGTAGTCCCTCGGTGAAGGGACAATAGATGCTTCTCAACTCAGACTGTTTCCTCAGTTTAGCATACAGATTGAAGAGGCAGCAGGACACTGGCTTGTACTTGGAGGATGTAGTAACAGGATAGTGTTTAGAGTTTGAACTGCATGTTTAATCTGTTAGTCAATTTTCTAGAGTGCATAGACTTCCTACCATGTACTGCTCAAATGTTCTGTCTGTGAAAGCATAGTTTCTGGAGCAGAAATTCTGAAAGTGCTTTTTAAGTTCCTGGTTTTACGAAGAATGATATGGTAAGGAAATTGTGTGTCCAGATGAACCATATGCCTCCTGTTAAGCCTTGATATGTTAATCCTTTGTGTAGTAGGAGGGGTAATTTATGATGCCTTGAAAATTTTTATTTCTTGTTTCTACCTTCTTGTGACATTTTTTTCTGAGACCACATCAACAAGACAGAATTTTCTTCATTTTGCATGTAGACATAGCAACTTTAACTGAGGCCGTCTCATTGAGAGATGGATCTGGCCTGTGCAGTAAGTATAATACTTTGACAAGTAGAACGCTTGAAACATTTTATTCAAGTCATTTTCACATAAACTTGCAACCATAATACGGGCATGTAACACAAGAATATGAAAGTGCAATGAAGAATACAAAGCTAGTGCCTGAATATTATAAATTAGAGCTCTTCAGATAAAGATGCAAAGTTACTGAAATTAAGACTCTTTCAAGAAAATGAAGGAAATAATGAAAATTCTTCAAGAAAGTTGCAAAAACAAGTGGCATTTCACTGTATCTGTAGCATTTAGTTGCATAATAAAAACCTCCCAATTACATACTCTTTGGTTTTAATTCAAGTTAAAATCTTTCAGCACCTTTTAAGATTTGGATAAAATGAAAATGCCTTTTTGGCATAAATGTGAGACACAGGATAAACCACCTTTCAATGTCTCATTTATGAAAACCACCCTGCTGGTTTTGAATGAGCACACTGCAAACAATACATGAATGACAATAGAAAGGTACATTTGATATGTGCATTTGTTATGGAGCAGAGAAAAAAAGAAGTAGACTTTTCTTAACACAAAAACATCATCTGCACAATATTTTGGTTCCATTGGTGACCAGTCTGTCATTTTTTGTTACTCTTTTGTCTAGAAATATGCAAATATCAAATGTATTTCAGGATTAAAAAAAAATATAAAACAAACCCTTTCTTCTAATGAGCCTGACATACATTATGTTCTTTATGTGCAATTCTTAAGTAAGGATTTGAAATGTGGGAGGTTATTGTTTCACACATATTTATGCATCCTGGCTTTTCAGAAGAAATTTGAGACTGCAAGACAGCAAATTCATAGTAGAAATGTCACAAAATTTAAATATGGTTTTGCTCCCACTGAGACCAATGTCAATATGTTTTTCAAAGATAAGGGAATAACCCTGATGTCTGGTAAAATGGAATCCAAATATAATTTGCTGTAAAAATAAAAGCTTTTACCAAAACAGTTTTTAAAAACGTTTTCAAACAAAAATGCACATAATCCCAAAAACATATTCCAGTATGCAAAAAGTAAGGTGTCAAACTGCAGAGCCAAGATACCGAAAATATTGGTTGGCACTCCCCTATTTAGAACTACTTCTACACATGCTATGTAATAAACTCTTCTACTGCGTTGTGATTTACCATAGTTAGACAGGGTTAAAGTCACATTCCTTAATTTTTTTTAATCCTAAAATCCCTTGTTTTTCTGTTCATGTCTTAGGCAATTGTTGTGCTATTGTACATCAGTGTCATGTTGCTTAACACACATTTCAAAACAAATACAATATTTTGCTACGGAAAAAAAAGCTACATTTTCGTAGCTCCAATATCCCCAATATTCAAAGTTACAGCATTCAACACCTTTCCAAATGAGGCTATTCCCACTTTTTCCATCTACACAGATGCTCAAGGCCCTCTGGCTCCTTGCTGACTTCAGTGGAGTTCTGCAAGTAGTTTGGGCACAGACGTGTGAGCAGGTGAGTGTGTCATGAGTGAGGGGTACCCCCCCTTCCTGCGGCTGCTCCGTCTCCAGTCAGTGCTCTTATATCCCACATTCAGCATCAGGCACAATGAGGTACAAGCATACCACTTCTTCCCAGGAAGCAACCTGTGCCCACAACCTGGCTTCCTTTCAGTAGCTTTGGTGTCCATTGCCCAAGCTGCTGTCAGGACTTTGACCCCAATTTTGACCTCAGTCTATAGAAAGGTGAATGCGCTTGCATACCTTAACACCTCTTAAAAACTCTTTGGGCTGAGATTTCAGAAGCCTAGACTTTAAACAGGCCCTCATTTTTGCAGACATATGTAACAAACGGTTTTCTCATAAATCAAGCTTCCAAATTTTGCTTCGGTTCATTGCCCGTACTGGTTACAGACTGTTAAAATGGATCTCACAGCAAACAGAAAGGGACCAGCTGGTACAAATTATATTATTCCACACCCTCTCCTGCTGGTGGATAGTAATCACTAGGTTGCTGTATCTCAGGTTCTTTTTAAGTTCTAATTGTGCAAATTTGTAACCAAGTTATGATTAAGGTGGAAATAAACTTAATATACTAAAGAACAGCTGATCCTTGAAGGATATTATGGTAATTTGTCAAACTTCCAAATTAAATCCAGGGGGTTCTAAAGCATAAAATATTACCAAATACTGCCTGAAGTATTCTCAATAGTGATAATAAAACCTCTCCATACTCCTCAGATTCTACATTTTTACCTATATTGGATAGCACTTTTTTTTTTCCCTTATTTATTTATTTATTTATTGAGCTTCCAATATTTCATTAGGTTTTGAACTGCTCATGAAATTTAATGAATACCAATCAATATTTCTAGGTACTATTGTTCCAAAATTAGATTCTTCATTTTACATGATCAGATATCTTCTGAAAAAAAAAAATGCCAGATCCCCTTGTGATATGTCATTTCACAGTTTAAAACAAAAATCACAGCTACTGTAGCTTACAGCAGGGTGCACTGCAACAGCAAAATCATCTGGGGGTGGGAGGAGGAGTAGTATACCCAGCACCAGTTAAGCAGTTCAGCAAAAACATTAATTTGGGCTGGAAGTTTTTCCCCTTATCAATGTTGCCTTTGGTTCCTGAACAGCCTAAAGTAAGATCTTAAATACACTGACTTTTGCTCTTCCTCTCTATATAGTATATTTTCAACTTTGTTATTTTGAATACTGAGATACAAATTTTAAAGTCAACTACAGTACTTAAGGGGGAAGCAGGTAGTAGGTTTTCTTCACACTAAAAATACTTTGTAAGAGATTCTGACCTACTTCTGTTTGTGTTGCCACCTGAGTTAGTTGCCTGTATTATTTTGATGGTTAACCTGTTCAAGTTGGATGTTTTTCACAGATGACCATATCAGGGACTCTCATCATCTCCAAGAGCCCATTTCTTAGCAGGTACTTTTTATCCACATTAAGTTTGCAGAAGTTTTTTAAAAGTCCACCTTGAAAAATTTCTTGAACATATAAAGGTGGGTAAGCTTTTTAATTAATTTTCACAGATGAAAGGTGTATTTCAAAACCCCATCTGTTTTTCATTTAAGAAAATGGAAAAACTTCTAATGTATTAAAAATGTAAACATAACTTTTCTTGCAGGGGTATAGGTGATATATATAATATATATGTATTTCTCTGCTATATGTTAATATTCCTTGAAAACTGAACATACTTCTCTCTTTCATATCAATGTGTCCTAGCAAGGAATTTTAATGGTACTGTATCAATACTCTTAATCTGTTCTTCATTATGGTATTTTCTGAGATAGCTGACATTAGTACTTTCTCTTGAGTTTTATTTAATTCATTCTGAGTACATTTTTTCCTACCTTTTAAAATATGTTCAACTCATTCACCAGTAATATTCCCACTGAAGTCCGTCATCACATAAACTCCAAATTTGAAGGAGCTAAGAATGGTCCCATGTTTTTATGAATGAGTTAGATTATCAAAAATTAAAATATCTCTACATGAAGCACCAGTTTCACATATTTCAATAGCAATACAAGTAATGCCAATTTAGATTCTTTAAATCCAGTTAAGTTTTGGTTGAGAAGCGGAAATTCTTCAATGTCACATAAGGTGTGTGGATGTATCGGTGTATGTTCTGTAGTTTTGTTTCTATACTGTTTGCATCCTAGTGAAGTTTGTATAATGATACTTCAGTTCAAAACATTTGGCACCATCTCATCCATTTCTTGCATCTTTCTCAGTATCTGTTGAAAGAGGAGAAAAAATTTTATGCAGGTGAGCAAGAATGCACAGAAAGAGGAACTGCTAAATACCCACTTGTCACCTTGAAAGCCCAGGTCAGCCAGCAGAAATAGCCATTTTGTTTCCTAGCCCTGCATGAATATATACCTGAGAGAAGTATAAAGCATGGTGTACATATATATATGGGGCGTTAGCGTGGAGAAGAGGAGGCTGAGGGGAGATCTCATTACCCTCTAAAATTCCTGAGAGGAGACTATGATGAGGTGTAGGTTGTTCTCTTCTCCCACATAACCAGTGACAGAGGATAAGAGGAAATGGCCTCAAGGGGTGGTTTAGATGGGATATCAGGGGAAACTATTTCACATAAAGGGTTGTAAAGCATTAGACCAGAATACCCCGAGAAGTGGGCAGGGATTGCTGTCCCTGAAGGCATTCAGCAGCTGTACGAATATGCCACTTGAGAACTTGGTTTAATGGTGAGCATGGTGGTGATCTGAGGTTGATGGCTGGACTTCATGATCTAAAAGGTCTTTTCCAACCTACAATTCTATTATTCTGTGTACTCAGTAATATTTTCAGAGATAAGACGGGGAGACTAGAAGTAGCATGAAACATTGTTTGCCTCATTTAGCTACTGATTTCCTAATGCAAAGTGAGGAATGAATATTTTACAGGCTAATTAAGCAAGTCACGTTAATTCAGTCTGTTTGTTTCACTGATGCTGTTATAGAAGACTGCACTGATCATCTGCTTTACTTTTCATTTACTGCTCTGTAATTTGTTTCATATGACCTTCTATGCAATGTTAATACTCACTCCTTATAGAATCCAAATGAAGTCTCTTGATAAATATTTCATATGAGCAACTTGCACAGTGTTCTGAGAACTGCTTACCTCTGTGTTACAGAAGACTGCTTTCTGTGTTTCACAGATACTAAGGTACAGTAGATCTACTATTAAGACATTTATTAAATTATTTTGCCTTTTTGGAGGAAAAAATGTAAAAAATGCATAACTTTGGCATTGTTTAAACTTTTAAAGAGCAAAACTGTAAATGGAGGGTGTGTGAAAGAACTGTTTCAGGGAGGGTGGCTGCTGTGTAAGCAGCAGCAGCAGCAAAGTAACATACATGTGTGGGATTTGAAGAATGTCTTAAAGTGCACTGTAGCTACTCAGTTGTGTGTGGGTGCCGTAAAAGGGTACTGAATGATCCCTGAAAGGTCCTAGTGCAAGTACAAAGAAGGTGTGTGAGCCAGAGGCAGTTATCTAGCAGACCAGACAGGAGCAGCAGTTTTGAAAAGTGTTACATATTCCAACGGCACGATTGTGAGAGCAAAATTCTCACAGATTTTAGAATTCCCCAAACCTACAAAACAAAATACTAACAGTGGGGACAGTGACAGAAAAACCACCAGTGGGAAGGCACTTACGGTGAAATTGTGCAGCCAGAGGCATAGGCGTGGTGGCCCGTGTAGCGGATGTCACAGCGGACTATGTTGTTGGAGTAATCGGATTCAGGCACCAGGTAGCTGGGATTTACACTCACCTGGAGGGGAGAAAGCACAGTGCTATCCACTGCCATGTTTCAGTTGGCAACTCACATGCCAAAGGATGTATACAAATGATTTGCTTCTTTAAACAGAAAAAAAAAAAAAAAACAAAAAAAAAAAAAAAAAACACAACCACAAACAAACAAACAAAAAAACAAACAAACAAAACAAAAAAAAACCTCCCATAAAACCCCAAACCTCCCCATTTCCAATACACTTACCTTCAGAATGTAATTTCCAGGCTTTACATCAGTGATGTCAATCCACTGGCAATCTATGTCAGCATTGTAAGTGTCATAGCAGCCAGGGCTCAGACCCTTAAAAATTAATTAAGATGGATGTAAAAAACCATTAATCTTTAAGAAACAGACATCAGAGTCACTCAGACTGAAGTTCACTTAACTGTCACAGTTCACTTAGAACATTAGTCTTATTTTTAGTTGTCATTTTATTTGTGTGTGTAAACTAGATCACTCAAGTCTAATGTCCCACTTTTATAGACGGCCCTCTATTACAACTGGATAAAAAACATCTATAATACTGATGGCTGTTCATCTGTGCAGTATTTGTATTTTCTTATAATCACTTGTTACAACACTCCTTTTATGAAAAAAACTGTTGATGCTATTATTTCCTCTTCTATATCTAAGATCAGAATACAATAAAAATTGACCAAAGACTGGACGTAAGTATTTGTAAATGTTGAGTGAATATCTTCTGAGGTCATGAGTACAGACAGACTTGATTGCCATGTTGGAACCTCTCTCTGCCCTTAGGATTGATGCAGCTTTTTGCTATGGATGTGCTCTGCCCAAGTGCCATCTTTGAATAGAAGGCTTAAGAGCCATTTTCACATTGAGCTTTGCATGGAAATTATGTCTCTTCAGGCAAACAGTGACAACAAGAATCCGAGGGAAGTGAAAATTATTCCCAATGCATCTTTCTGAAAAATTCTTTGTTGTTTGGAACATTAGTAAGAATCCCCACACATGAATGTATCAGTGATTCAAATCTAGTGTCTTTAGCTGTGGCCAATACAGATTGCTCTAGGCAGAGCTGATCTGTTCTGGCAGCATATAGACTGCAGAAAACTCAAGTCCTGCAGGAATTCCCTCTTAACCCAGCTGGTGATCAGCTCACACTCTCGCACATTTGTGCCAAGTCTGAGGCTGGAGGAAAGTTTTACAGTCCAATTACAAACCCCTGAAATATGGGCTTCCAGTGGAAATGCTGACACAGCCATGATTCTAGTGACACAAATACTCCAGTATACTGTAAAATATATATGTTGCTTACTTAGATGTCATAGTCTACAGAAGTAGAAAACGTATTTATAAAACCCCTTCAAAGCCTCTATGTATTGCAGATCATTCATTATAGTTAAAATTCAAATGTGGACACGTCAGCCAGTGAAACATAGCTGTCATTTCTCTGTGACAGAATAACTACCCTCTAGATTAAAAGCTGCAGAATAAGGGATACGAGTTTATGTGTACATATGGCCACAGTGAGTTGAACCACAAATCCATCAAAGCTCAGTGTCATATCTCTGACAGTGGTCAGCAGCAGATGCTTAAAAGAACATAAGGAATGGTATGTGTAATATCAGGCAAATTCCTTCCACCAGCATTTTACTGTATTTAAGGCTTGGGGTACCATCAGATTTTTATGTTTAATAACATCCATTACTTTGTCTAAATTCTTCTTGAGCCCATGGAGATTTCTGATCTCTGCAACATCCAATGGCAAGGAATTTAATACTTCATTTATGTGTCCAGAGGGCATTCCTCTCTGTTTCAAGGCTGTTGCCTGACAGGTGTTAAGTTCATATATTGTCAGAACCATCAACAATTGTCAGAAAGTATCAATAATTTCCTCTTTCAATCCACAACCTGACCAGTTTTGATCTTACTTCTGGTTTTCCAAAAGGAATAGTCAATGAAATCTCTTAGCCATACTACACTGCTGATTAACCTTGTTCTGCTGGGGTTGGCTGATTAGGATTTCTTAAGCTTTCCTTCAGCAGTTCTGAGAGGTGGTGATGCAATATTCAAGGTAGGATTTTTGCATGGATTAGTCTATCATAATGGTATGTTCCATTTTCCATATTCCCCTAATAAGCTTGGGGGACCTGGCTTTACCTGCTTTGTACACAGCCCATCATAACATCCACATAGCTGCCATTCTCTTCAACAGCGTCCTGCTGTACAGGCCCTGAACGATACTCTGAGATTTCTATGTCAGACTGCCAGCCAGAAGCTGCAGGTGTTAATGGAATCCAGCACCTTACATCTTCAGACTCCACAAGGGAGAAAATACCACCTTATGAACTCTGGCACCAGCCAAGGATGACAGTTTGGGGAGGATGAACACTGGGAACAGCTTCTTTACAGGCTGTCTTGAGTCCCCCTTAGCAAGCCTAACCACCACGAGAACTTGTGGTGTGTTTTAATATCATTCAGTTACCAGTGGTGCTACACTAGTCAGTGTCACTGCCCTTTAATAAGAAACCTACAGTTAACAGCACATGGGTGAATCATCAGTCCCCAGGTTAGTATCTGTTCTCTATAATGGGGAATTCCAGAAGCTAGTTAGGACATCAGCTAATTTAAGGCATCAGGTGATTGGCAGAAAAGTTATCCAAACACAAACTAGAAAGGGGAAAGACACTTGGTTGTCTCCAAAGCAGCTCCTACCTGTGTGTGTGCTGTACATGCATACCGCCTGTAATATCCATAATCACAGGAAGTATCTTCAAGGCAGAAACTTGCTTTGTGTCCTTCAGCAACTTTTCTATGTGAGCTTGCATCCAACAAGTCATAGTGGCTGAATTCATCCATGCTGTGATAATGTCTGTTAAACCATAGATACATTATTGGAGATAGATCAGATCCTATCAATATTTTCATGTATTCCTATTTGATCTACATCCGCCTAATCCTGGACAAATTTTATTTACTACCCAAAACTTGCGTGTTAGTATACTTTCCTAATAATGACCAGTCAATTATGTTCATTACTCTAATTTTCAAGTACTACATGTCATCATCTATAAATGAATAATATGTTGTAATTTGTTATGGGAAAGATTTCATAGAGGCACCGTATTTCCAAAATTTTCTGTTTCACCTCTTTTCCAATAATATTAGCAAGTATTAAGTAGTTCATATTTGAATTTAATATCTTATAAGTGCCTTTAACCAGTGTTTTGCTAGGAATGCTTACCTTATATACTATGAATTCCATGGAAGTTTGCTACTTATTCGCAAAACCCCAAAAATTTGGTTTAACATTTGCATGGCCCTCAATGTAACACATTTGTAACATTCGTGAAGACAAAATCTGCATGAAGAAATCAGCTTCTGTGTACTGGCAATGCAGATTTCATTCAATATCAACTATTCTTACAGTCTATACTTAATGCTCTCTCTATTTCAGAAATGTATCCTTTTGATTTGGGCAAAGTGACACATTTTTCTTGCTTTCACGCACAGTGACTTCTAGCTTTTACTGTGGAGTTTTAACACTTCATACTGTTGTAATTTCATTTTTTCCAAATGTGTGGGAAAATAAACTTGTATTTTCTACTGCACTGTAGAATTTGGCTGCTGTTACTTTTGCATGCTTTCAGCTCACGAGCTATACGATAAAGGCCTAATTAAACAAAATTCAAATGTATTGGTAAAACAAAGCAGCACAGGAGCCTCACAAGCAGGCACATCCAGAACACTAGAACTGGTCCACAGATGAGGATGACTAACACTGAGGTCTGATGGCTGGCCAAAGTAATTGGCAGTTAGAGTTTGTTTCCAAATGAGTTTGCTTCACTGTTATGGAAATGATCACGAGAGATGCAATTTTTTTGTAGGCAATGTATTTTCTGTCCAAGAACTGAATCAGCATCAGAGACACTTTGCATCTGGACAGTGATAGCTGGGCTGTCGTGGCACAGTAAGAAAGTGTTTTTCTATGAATGGAAAACTTCAGTTGCTATCTACCACTTTCATCCATTTATCAAGTGTGTAAGCACAAGGGTTGGGGGATTTTTGTTATTGGTGAAGATTTTTTTCAGGGATAGAGATTAACCAAAGCATTTGTGAAGGCTTTTTTGTTAGGCTTGATTTACTTTTAGCTTTTTGATGCTTGCAAGATTTATAAACTGATGAGTCTTTTTCGAAAGAATTTGTTCTAATGATACTGATTTTTCATTCAATGCCTAAGGCCTCTGAACGTAGAGAGAAATATTCCATTGGCTCAGAGACCTTTAGATCAAGCCCACATTGCATACCATTTAAAAAAAAGATTAAGTTATCATTTATGTACCTGTAGCAGCAGAGATGTATTTTAAGTAACGTGAAAGTAAGTATTCAGAGTAATTAGTCCTAGTATTTTATAACTGTTCTTGCTGAGAAGTAGCAAAAATTGGAACAAACCTGCAAACTCCTGCGTATGAGTTTTCTGAAAAGGCACAAGTTTGCAGTGTTACCTGCTCCCACAGTGTGCTACTATACTTCCCTTGCTGTGTTTCCAGCAAATATACTATTTTTACGGCAATGCTGCTATGTCAAAATATTATCATACACATATAGAATATTATCGGTAATGGGATCAGTCAACTCAGTAGCATTCTTTTTCCAAATTGATCAGACCATTCCTTGTGAAGAACTAGTTCACTAAATTCAGTTCAAGAAGTATGGGTCACTGTTCTAAATCATGTGTTATTATTGAGAATATGCTAATAAATGTACATTTTAGGGTTTCTATTTATTTTAACATGGTTGGGACTTTTATTTACTGATTACACTTAAATGTAAGTGGACTTCATGTAAAATAAAAGGAGAAAGTGCTACTGTCAAATCTCATCTCAGACTTGTATTTATATTTAATCTGCACCCTCTAAGAGTTTCATACATATGGATAAGCTTTGTATCCATTTGTATCTTTGTTTCATGTGTCTGTATAGATCACTACATATAAAGAGTAATTGCCACAATATACACATAGTTAAAGGCTAAAATTTCCCCATGGTTTCTCTCTGCTTCACTTTTGTTTTAGAAAATGTCCCCTTATAAATGATAACTTGTCAGTGAAAAATATAATTAGAAGATGCCATACTGAGCACTTCACTCACTGGTGACAGCTGTGCCACTCCCATGAATAACGGGGCCTGCTGGGCAGAAAATCCGATGTGCCTTGATTTTTCACTCTTTGGGGGAATCTCAGGAGCACCCGATTGTCATAGTCTCTAACATCTGCTCGATAAGCTGAACTGCAATGATGCAAGTCAAAGAAAACAAAGGAAAAAGCGTAAGTATATGCAAGAAATACTTCAAAAAATGCTTCATATTGTCTCAGAAATAACTGATAGCAGAGATCTTTTCAGGCCCCATAAGGCTCATGCATTGGAGAGTGATGCAGGAATTCTCTATAGTGTGGAAATGCCTGGTATCAGACCAAGACCTGAGTAAGATTCAGATCTGGTTTTAATTTTATAAACGGAAGTTTGACCACTGACTGACTCCGTCCATGAAGAATATCACAGCTGAGCTGTAAAAATACTCTGGTACCAAAGAACTAATTTTATTAGTTGCTGGTAACCAAAATAACTCCCTGTGTATGCAAGATCACACAACAGATGGTTGATTCCATTGTAAAAAACCTCTAATATGTGTATGAATCAGGCTGTGTTTTCCTATTCTACATAGATATTATCTACACTCCTTTAAATACTGAAATGTTTTAATCAACAAATAGCCAGCAAGAACATTTCAGTGAGTCTTCACTGTGAAGCTAGCAAAAAAACCAACAAAACCAACATCAACAACAACAAAAAACAAAAACAAAACAAAACAAAAAAAACACCAAACACCTGCTTATTATGATGTTTTGTTTTTTCTGCAAGTGAAGAGCAAGCATGACCCTGAAACAGTCTCACATAAATTAATGATGCTGGTAAATAAATAAATCTGTTTTGCATGATAAGTTATCAAACAAGTTAAAATGGTTAAAAACAGCCATGTTGGTTTCTTTCCAAACAAAACAGGAAAAATCCCTCTTTGCCAACTGGACAAGACCTAACTTCATAACAAAGTTGTTATTTCAACCTCTTAAGAGACTCTGAAACACTTTTCAGAGAGATTTCAGTTTTAGGAGACATTAAAAGGCACAGACCCAGAAACATTTAGCTTATTATAATCTTAATAGTAAATTGTGTTGGTTAAGAATAGGGGTTTTGTTGTTTGCCTTTTTTTTTTTTTTTTTAATGAAGTAACATGATCTTGTAGGAGTAGAGGAGGGAAACGAAAATCAACAGATTGAAGTGGTTTTCTAGGTGCCTCCATTTCACAAAATCCAGAAATGTTCAAGTGAGCCTGACAACAGAAACACGTAGTACAACTTTTCACAGCATGTAGGTTCTTCAGGAGATCTGCAGCTTGTCTCTCTAATATGGCAGGAATGGTTTCTGATGTGCATACTCCACCATCTACCACAAATTTGGAAGGTTACAGAGGGCTGTGTTTCCTTGAGTCCTCCAGTCTCACCCTTCTCCACTCTTCACTGTGTTCACAGGTGGAAACAGGAGCACAGCAACCCACAGCAAATGGGCAAGATCTTGGGACGATGCCTACCTTGCCAAGCAGTTCTCCTCGGCAGCACATCTCAAGTTATACATGGACATCCTCTGGACATATGTGGACGCCTGGATGTAATAGGGATCCGGGACTAAGTCAGGGAGACCTGCAGTTCATCAAACCAACCACATAACAGCAAGATCAACCCGGGACACGTTCGCAAATATTTGGCGACCATCCCAGTCGTTAGGAGCCGTCGTTTTGCTACGAACCCCAGCTCTCCGTTAACCTCGCATTCCCCTTTGCTCAGGCTTGTCCCAAACGCACCACCGCAAACACGACGCCCGGACCCCCCGGTGGGCTTATCGGCGGCTCTCCCCGCTCCCAGACTCGCGGACTCGGCTGCCCGAAGCCCGAGAGCCGGGCGAACGCCTGCCCGGTCAGGTTTTGCCCCGAGCTAGGGCCAGGCAGGCCGGCGGCCCCCGCAGCTCATCCCGCCGGGACCGACGTGCGCGGAGCGAGCCGATCGTGCGGCGGGGCCGGGGTCGCCGGCAGGGGAGGGACGGCACGGGCGGAAAGGAGGGAGGGCTCTTACCATACTGGAAGTAGCCGGTGCCATAGCCGGGTCTGTACCTGTTGCCCTGGCGGGGCCTTTCGTAAGTGTCGTAGTAGTTGTAGTAAGGGTTATCGTCCGTGTACTTGTATGGGTTGTAGGGGTCGTCTCCTACCATGACATCTTCCCTGCCGACCCTGAAGCTGCCCAGGGGCGGCAGGCTGCCGGCCCCGGTGCTGCTCCCGTTGCCGTCGGTCCCGGTGCCGCCGGCGGGGCTGGCGGCGGCGCTGGGTCGCGGCGCCCCGGAGGAGGCGCTCCGGGCCGCGGAGGTGGCGGCCGCCGGGCTCCGCTGCGCGGCGGCGGCGCGACTCCCGGAGGAAGCCTGGTAGCCGGCCTGGAACCAGTGCCGAGCGCCGGAGCCGCCCCGGCTGCCGGCGGCGGGCTGGGGCGGCAGCGGCGGCGGAGACTGCGCGGCGGCGGCGCGGGCGGGGGCTCTCCGCGGCAGCGCCGTGCCGTTGTTCCGCAGCAGCAGGATGGGGCTGCCCGCCGCCTCCGCCGCCTGCCTTCGCCGCGGGGGCTGGTACTGGGAGCCCAGGCTGAGCAGGCTGTACACCTGCCCGTTGTTCTCCCACTGGATCCGCTGCCTCCAGGTGGCGGGGGGCGGCGGGGGATCCCGGCGCGGCGGCTGCTGCTGGCCGCCGGCGGGCCAGAGGCAGCTCCAGTAGATGCACGCGTGAAGCTGGGCGAGAAGGAGCCCCGGCGGCGCGAAACGCATCTTCTCCTCTTTCGCGGGCGCCGGCGGGTAGGGAGATACGGGCGAAACCGGGAGGGGAGGCGGGGGGAGCGAGAGGAGAGCGAGGGGCGCCTTTCCTGCTCGGGATGGAGCGGGGAGGGGGGCGGAGCGGGGAGGCCGGGGGGGTGCGGGCTCTGCCTCTGGAAGGGTCGGGCGGGCAGCGGGGTCTCAGGCGCTGCGGCACGCGGGAGGTGCCATCGGGCAGGTCGGGCCGTCGGAAAGGAAACCCGGCCCGGGGGAGGCGGCGAGAGCGGCTTTTCTTCTCCCCGGTATTTATAGGCGAGGGGATGCGAATGGGAGCCGGAGCAAACAATCAGCCTCTTTTCGTCCTCCGGCCCGCGCTGGTGTCTGAAGAGAGGGAAGGAGGAGGAGGAGGAGAGACCAGGGACTTTAAACTTGCTGGCACGCTCGCAGAGTTACACAAGCCCCGCTGGCTGGGCTGGCTGCACCCCCGCCATTTGTTCACGTAATGCGGCTGGAAACGTGCAGCCCTGACAGTTCCCCCCGACGGCCGCCCCCCGCCCGCCGCCGCCCGCCCCGCGCGGGGGCGGCTCGGGTGGAACGGGGCGGCTCGGGCCGGAGCGGCGACGGGGGCTCCCCATCCTCCCTCCCCGCCTGCCTCCCTGCCCTGCCTCCCCGCCCCCCCCCCGCGCCCCGGGCCGCGCCGAGCCGTGCCGAGCCTGCGGCGGGCGGGCGCGCTCAGACACACGTAGGCTGCCAGAGTATGCCGTGGGGCAGCGCCAAAGTATGCAAAGGAAAAATGCTATTAGCTCATCAGCGCTGGAGAGACTAGAAACGGGGTGGCGGGGAGGGGGAAGGGGCCGCTGGCGAGAGAGGAAACATGTTTCTGGAAAATGTGCTGGCCGGCACATCTCCCGAGCTGGAGCAGCTGCTGGTGACCTTCGTCTCTGCCCTGAGTAACAGTCGGATCCCCTTAATGACCTCTTAATTAGGAGAAAACCTCCATGAAATAAACTCTTGACTATTGACTTTTGGGTTTCGTTCGTATGAGTCACACGAGAAATATATTGGCGATGCTCGCCCCGGAGTAAGTTTTCATTGAAAGTGAAATTTCACATGGGAGAGGCTTAGCCCCATCACCAGAACAAATAAACCTAGTTTGGGTAGTGTCTCCCCAAAACCATGCTGAGGAAGAGGAGCAGGCTGCGGCCCGAAAGCCTCTCCCTTCCTTCCTGCTTTTACAAGAGTTCACCAAGGCTGTGTTTTGATAAGTACAATCACCTAGTAAGGCAAATGAATTAAGGTCCATGGATTTCAGCCAAAACCTCTTTTGGGTGTATTTTTCCAAAGGCTGTTTGCTTATGAATCCTTGCAAAGGAATTGAGGAGAATGCACAAAAGTTCTCCTTCACCGCAAGTTTGGTGGTGAGAATCTTTAAGTGAATCCTGTCAATGATGATCAGCCTGGGCTGGAGGTTTTCACCTTACTCAGGTAGATTCAAGGCAAGCTCGGACTGCTGCCAGCTTCCCCACGCAGGTTAACAGTTCGCATGTTACTGGCCAGGTGGATATTGCGACTGGATTTTGATGTTTTTGATACACTTCTGCTGTCGTTTGTTGTGCTGTCATTTATTTATATTATTTGTTTAATTATTTTAATTGTAATTATTTAATTATTTTAAATGGTGCACACTTAATAATAGATAAACCAGCAAAATGTGGTCCTGCATTGTGGCTGTGATGGATGGTGAATGATGATTCACACTCCTGTAGAATTACTGGTTGCAGAGCTCACTGTTAAAGTACTTTCACCACCCTGAAGTCAGTGGCGCCACCCTGTATGCCAAAGGTCCCCCGGTGGAGAGGGGGTCATTTGCTATAACCAGTGCTGGCCCCGGCTGCCCGCCACGCCAGGCTTGCTGGCTCTGCTGTAACCGTAAAGATGGTCCATCTGGAGAACACTGAGGAGCAAAGGGCACTTTTGCTCCAAAGACAGCAAAGACTTCTTACTTGAGAACATATCCAATAGCCAAGTGGGTCCTTGTTACTATTGCTAGCCAGTATGGAAGCATCTGCTGGACTGGGCCAGGGTTAGTGGGGAGCATCTGCTGGACAGTCTGCTGCAGAGGTAGTCCAGTTTGGCTTCTCTTATTCATCATATTTGCAGGCTGCTCATCCCCTATGAACTTCCACATTGTGGCTTTGAAAATATTCTCCATTTAAGGGTTTGCCTGGAACAATCAGTGACTAAGGCTGAGTAAAATGGAAAGGTTGAAGATAGGGAAAATGCAACACTGAAGGAATGAGGTTTCTGTCTTTTTAATCTTCCTCTGAATCTTACTAATGTTACAAACAGCAGGTTGTTGACCAGTGTGTGATATTAGACAATGTTTCCACACAGTGGGATTCCAGCCATTTTTTCTTATGCCTGATTAAATTACTATTTTTCATGAAACTGGAGAAAGCATATTTGAGGCTGGTATTCTTGCCCATCTATCAGCCATTCACACTGTTTGTCATTTTTTCCATAGCACAAATTTCATTTGTTAATTAATTTAGGGTTCATAATGCCTGAAAAGCATTATTAGCATCCCTAGAGAGTCATGTCCTTCCCATAGCATTAGGTGCCTGTGTCCATTTAATTACTTTCCTCTTCCCACAGATTGCCTAATGACACCAGATTTTTACATCACGGATCTGAAAAGACCATCAAAAAGCTCTGTGACCTGAGGTGTGGAGGTGAAAATTTCTGCAATGCTTTAAAAAGACTCATAAGCAAGTCAGGTACTGATACTGCTTTAAAACTGGCTTGAAAACAGTCAAGCACTCTGGTATTAAACTTTCTCATGAGGCTGATATAGCTGCTTTGTAAAGTCCAGTTCTGATCCTGATCACACTTAATTTAGTTACTCAAGCACTTACTTACCCTTTCTTTTCTGTCTGGAATGACTGGTATGCCTGGGTACTTGTTGCACTGAGGATTTTGACTTCTGCCGCCTACAAAAATAGATATCAACTGTGTATATCAACTGAGAAATAAAATCTTCCTTCACTAAAAAATTACTCTAATTAAAGCAGATGTCAGTAAGTAATTGCATTAATGTCTCAAAACCTGGTACCAAGTAGTAACTTATTTTTAAAATTGCATTTAATTGTAAGATTGTAGCAGTTCGCATTCAGATGTCACAAACAGAAAGTTGTCTCCAATGGTATTAGTAGCATTTGGAGTTACCTTAACGTATACACTACTGCTAAAATGCTAATTCAGGAGTGAATCTTGAAAATGGAAAAATATTAACCTGTTCACCACAAAACATCAACAAAAATACCCCAAACGGAACCAAAGAGGTTTGAATTTGGCATTTCTTAATACCTGTCCAAAGACACACATTTTAAGGTTCTTTAATCTTACTATTTGACATGTGTATGAAAGAAGTATGATAGTATAAAAAAGGGGAAGCAATTTTAAATGTCAGGTTTCATCAATCACATTATTTGTTACTTTTAATATTATTTTTTAAATATCAGCTCTGTAGTTATGCATTGGAAAATTAATGTTCTTGTTTAGTCTTAAACTGGTATGTGTAGCTAGGGTCACACACATAAAACAAGAAATATAAATAATTTTATAAAATCCTAATAGGAAGCATGACAAACTTAATATGTGTTAAGTATATTTATAAACTGTTTGTTTTTTGGTTTTTTTTTTCATTTGGGATTGAAGGGTTGTTTTTTGAGGAGTCACTACAAGAAAAATCTTGAAAAGTAGTGGCTGGTTTCAGCTTTTTCTACCTGGGAAATATTCAGTGTAATAATCTGATTTATGCTTGAATAGACAAAGAACTCACTCTGATTCTTCTGTTTGCATAAACCCTAAGTTGCAATTAGATTATTCAAATTTATCTTATTTTGTGGATCTTACGTATATTTTTATAACTTGCTATTTTTTGCATTCAAATATTAAAAAACTGTGTAATTTTGTTGTACACCAGAACATGGTGGATTTTTCTGAAGCATATTTTACAGAAGGTCCAGGCATGTTTATTTAGGATGTCCCTTGTAAGTCCATTGCATTAAAAGGTTCCTAATTATAACGAATTCCCCTTAATAATTTGGTTTAGGATGTAAAGGTATTCTTTACAGTATGTGAACTTTACTAGAAACTAAGAACACTGAGCACTTTCAGATTCAGGTCTATTGAGATTTTTTTTAACAAACCAACTTAATTAGAGACAAGAGTTATAGACTTTTTCTGACATCAGTAGTCTTTGGAGCAGACAGTCATTATTTTTACAAAAGTTAGACCTCTAGTTAAATTTAGCTATCCTTTGTATGTCTGATTTTGAAGCCTCTAATCAGGCAACTTTCCACTGCCATAACTAAAATGCAAAAGTAAACTTTCAGACTTTTTTTTCTTCTGCTCTGAACTTATAAAGGGACAAATAGATTTTTGCTGATTCAATGAACTTGTCATTTTGTTGAAAAAGGAAAGTTATTATAATTTTATTAGTACATAACATCCTCAATTCAAAATTAACAGCCAAAATGCCACCTATCCTTTATCTAATATTATGTGTTTATCTATCTGCATTACAGTTTGTGGTTATACACCATGGATAGAACCACTGAAATGCAAATACCTGCACCAGATGAAGTAAGTTAGTTGCACTTGTCTATCTCTTCAGGATCTGACAACTTGATCAGGAAAAGCAGCTACAGGACTTGAGATAGCTGTTGCTCTTTTTCTTGGATGGTGAGGGCTTGAAGACAAAGCCTTCTGATCAGGGGATTTTTTTGTCAAATCAGAGGTTTACAATGCGGTTTTAATAGCAGTATTTTTTAAGCCTAGAGTATTGATGTGTTGCTAAAGCTGAACATGAGTGGTTTCATGGGATGCACTTATTTGGTTTCTTTCTTGAATGTAGATTTTAAAAGAGTGTAGTGAATATTAAACAAAAAGCCTTTCACTTCTTGAATTTATAATGTGTTCCATCTCTATATTTTTTCTAAATTTCCCATTTGTTTTCTGTCCTCCAAGATTTGTATAAAAGTGAGATTTTTAAAAACATGAGATAAATAGATAAGTATGCAGTTATTGCAGATTCAGTCAGATATTTGAAAATCCACCAAAGCTTTTTCTTTTCTTATACATCAGCATCTGTAACAAAAGCTTCCCTGCCAATTTTCTATGTAGTATGCACTGCAATGGTGTGCAGGTTGTTTGATGACACATACAAGGAACAGAAATCCAAGACACTCAAAGTAAAGAGCCCATTATCTGTGCATTAACACCTGTGATAGGTACTAGAGTTAGCTTGATTTTGCAAGATCAATAAAATTCAGAATAGATTAGACAGTGCATGGATAAACAGAGCCTTATTGCTTAGGGAGTTCAGTCCTGTGTTGTCTCCACAAGCTGAGCACAGTGCTAAAGGACTGCCCATCATCTCAGACACAAACACCTCATTTTATTGAAACTCTTGAGTACTGGGGAGAGGTCACTGTGAAAAACACAAACTGGCCGAACAGTTCTATATACAGGCACATCTTTGTTGTGGCAGTGCTCCAAAATGAGTCTTCCCTTCTGCATATTTTGCACAAAAGCAAGAAAACACATCTAGTAAGTCCAAGCTGAGGAAGGCTTGTGAGAATAATTAGTTTTGGATCAAGACATTCACCAGATTGAGATAATTAACATGGTGTATGAAGGGAGAGAAATGGATAGCTTTCCAAATCTGTCGTTTTCCTTCCATCTTCAACAGGGGATGAGTCCCTGTAAATCATTCACGAAGAGGAACATTGCCCACCATAACATAAGAACAGAATTTGTCAGCAGAAATTTTGGAACATGATTTTACTGTGCATCTCATCAAAAATTCTCCTAAATACCTGGATTTTTTTTTTTTTTTTTTTTTTTTTTTTTTTAATAGCATCTTTGTCTTCATAACCATCCCTGAATTTGAATGGCCATCACAGAGACAGGTAACTTTATTTGTGGAGCTTCAATGCCTGATGGAAAAATGCCAGAGAAAATCCTTGTTTCAAATCCCAAGGTGAATCTTCATAACTGACATTAGAAAAAATGGGTGTTATACTGCCGAGGCTCAATTAAAACAGCAATCAGTATTGCCCTTCATAATGCAAATGTGTGTGCATAAAAGTGGGACACTGATGGTGGTAAAAGAACTGGCAGAGGAACTCCTATGTCTACTTTGTTTTCATTAGGGAATATGTACACAATAAAAGACAAGCAACCCCCCTGTGCCTTTGCATTAGAGGGAATGTTTAGAGGCATCAAGG
This sequence comes from Hirundo rustica, assembly GCF_015227805.2. NCBI lineage: Eukaryota > Metazoa > Chordata > Aves > Passeriformes > Hirundinidae > Hirundo > Hirundo rustica. Next base: position 61,785,692 of record NC_053488.1, on the reverse strand, counting down.
ACATTAGAAATAGAGATTGTAGTTTGCATTCAAAAAGAAAGTAGGGTCAAAAACAAACAGTTGAATCATCCAACTTCTCCACAGTGAGATCTGCTTCTAGCAGGACACAGGAATCTGACAAAGGTCTTCTGATAAGAGAGACAGGTTCCAACTTGTGAGTTGTATTGGCCAAGATCCTATAGAAAAACAGTATTGTTTAGACATCCATCCCTCCTGAATATCTACAATATCACAGTGCTTTGCTGTACCTGATGTCAAAATGAAAATACCTGATCAGGGGCAGGATGTTTCTAAATAGCTATCTCACATTTGCAACTCAGTCTTGGTTCCTAGCATGGTATTGGCAAGCAAATATTTGATATTATTAACATGTATTGGTTCTATTTTGCTTATCAGACAGCTGTGTTCAGAAAGTTTTATTTGTAAATCCTGTGTAAACCTATGGGGTTTTTTTTGTTTGGATGACATAAACATATCTGATGCATCTTCCTGGATGATCTGTCAAGGCATGTGGATGACAGGAAGTCAATTACAGGCAACCAGCATAGCTTCACCAAGGGCAAAATCAAAGAGTTGCCATCAACAGCTCAGTGTCCAAATGGTATCAGTAACAAAGGGTGTCCCTCAAGGGTCCATATTTACACTAGTAGCGCTCAGTACCTTTCTTGATGACACAGACAGTGGGATTGAAGGCATCCTGAAAAGGTTTTCTGAGTGATGCAGTTTTCTTTGCTAGAGAGAGGAGGTTCAGCATGCCCTTCTGGCCTAGAAAGGTAACTGGATCCTGGGAAATTCTACTCCTCTGCTCTGTTGTCCTGAGATCCCACCTGGAGTTCTGTTTCCAGCTCTGGGGTTCTCAGCACAAGATATGGATCTGTTGGAGCAGGTCCAGAGGAGGGATGCAAAAATGATCAGAGGGCTGGAGGACATGCTTTTGAATACAGGCTGGGAGAGTTGGGGTTGTTCAGCGTAGAGAACTGAAGGCTCCAGGAAGACCATCTAGCAGCCTTTTAGTCTACAGAGGTGGCTTGTAATGAAGATGGAGGGACACTTTTTACTGAAGCCTGTACTGACAGAACAAAGAGAAATATTTTTAAACTGAAAGCAGGTAGATACAGGTTAGACACAAGGAAGGTTTTGTTTGTTTGTTTGTTTGTTTTTTAACAGTGCTGGTAGTGAGACATGGAAAGAAGCTGCCCAGAGAAGCTGTGGATGTCCCATTTCTGGAAATGTTCAAGGCCAGATTGGATGCGCTTGGAGCAACCTGGTCTAGTGAAGGTCTTTCTGCCCATTTCAGAGCTGTTTGAATTCGATGGTCTTTGAAGGCCGCCTCCAATCCAAACCATTACATGAGTCTGTGAAAACAGACATATTTCCAACCCTGAAACAAAACAGTGTACATTCAACAAGAGAGACATGCCAGTTTGCCTAAAGTGATGGTCTGGGCTGGTGCACATTTCTTGGCTTCTGAGCATTTTTTTTGTCTAGGCATAACTAATTAAACTATTTTAGGAAGATTGAAATAAATAGTATCTAAGTGAATACTTGCAGAAAACTGACCTTATTAATTTACCTTCCTTATAAAATGAAGAGAACACTAAACCTATTGAGAAATTGTTCGTTGCTCAGATTCTTATCCTGTCAAGTACAGGATCTTGGTTCTGTTATCTTTCCTCCTTGCTACTCAGGTTTTTTTATTGTTATGCCCCTTTTTCCCCAGGGCAGGGAGCTTCCTATGTGTCAGCTCAGTGATGCTCACAGTAGGGCACTGAGTCTATTACTTTTGGCCACTTCTGCAATGTGAAGAGCAGCCCTGAATACAGAATGCTGCACTGAACAAATGCGACATTTAGAACATGTGAAAATCCTCATGCAGCTGTGTGTGTTATTGAACAGAGTTGACACTCAGCAATTCTGACTCAAATAAAACACCCATGGTGGTTTTCCCTTTGGTGTAAATTTCATCATAATATTTTTTCTCACATACCAATATTATGAACTCTTTTACTATTCTGCTTTATAGTAGATCCTTTTTGAAGTACATTCCTAATCTAATCCCTATTTTCATCCACACATAATTATCAGATTTCGTTTTAGATATTCTCAGTGATTGGGGAAATTTTTTGAAGTAAAACATTAAGTCATGCAGTTAGACTGAAAGGAATGTTTATAAAAATATGTTGAAGGTATATCAGGGCAATGACTGTAATATTTGCTTTACCAGCTAAGAGTAGAAGAAAAGTGTATACTTAGAAACAACTTGTTTGACTTTAATATGCTGAAATAAAGTTGATGTTAAATAACTTTTTCCTTCACAGTGAACAAACTCAAGCAGCTCCTAATTGAAGACCATTCTTTGAGGCAAGCTCAGAACCTGTATGGTAGGCCAAGCTGATTTCACTAGGTTTATTCTGAGTTGAAGCCTCAGACAGTAATTTGTTTAAACTGCTCTTATGTGTGTCATTTCAAAACATTCAAGATTATCTCAACATTCGATGTCATGTAGTCAAAAAAAAATTCCTGTGAAAAGAGTTACTTTATTCAAAAGTGTGTACATTCACCTGTACACTGTAGTGACAGAGGTGGCTGCTGCCTCTAACTGGGAAAGCGAAGACCCTTCTTGGTCTTTCCAGCTGACTTGTGTCTCACAGAATCACAGAATGTGTAGGTTGGAAGAGACCTTCAAGATCATCAAGTCCAACCCATGCCCTAACACCTCAACTAGACCATGACACCAAGTGCCACATCCAGTCTTTTTTTAAACACCTCTAGGGATGGTGACTCCACCACCTCCCCAGGCCGACTATTCCAGTACCTTACCACTCATTCCATGAAAAACTTTTTCCTTGTATCCAGCCTGTATTTCCCTTGACAAAGCCTGAGGCTCTGTCCTTTCGTTCTGTCAGTTGCTGCCTGGGGAAAGAGACCAACCCCCAGCTGTCTGCAACCACCCTTCAGGAAGAGAGTTATATGGTCACCTCTGAGTCTCCTTTTCTCCAGGCTAAACAGCCCTAGCTTCTTCAGTTGTTCTTCATATGGCTTGTGCTCCAAGCCCCTCACCAGCCTCCTCTGGACACGCTCAAGCATCTCAATGTCATTCCTAAACTGAGGGGCCCAGAACTGGACACAATACTCAAAGGTGAGGCCTGACCAGTGCTGAGTACAGGGGAGGAATGACCTCCCTGCTCCTGCTGGTCACCCCATTCCTGATCCAGGCCAGGATGCCATTGGCCCTCCTGGCCACCTGGGCACACTGCTGGCTCATGTTCAGCTGCTGTCACCAGAACCCCCAGGTCCCTTTCCTCCTGGGCACTCCCCAGCCACACCTTCCCCAGCCTATAACGCTGCAGGGGGTTATTGTGGCCAAAGTGCAGGACTTGGCACTTGGACTTATTAAACTTCATCTTGTTAGACTCTGCCCATGCATCCAACTGGTCCAGATCTCTCTGCAGAGCCATCCCACCTTCCAACAGATCGACACACGCTCCCAGCTTAGTGTCATCCTCAGATTTACTAATCAAAGATTCAATACCCTCATCCATGTCATCAGTAAAAATATTGAACAAAACTGGCCCCAGCACAGACCCATGAGGGACACCACTGGTGACTGGCCCCAGCTGGATGCAGCACCGTTCACCGCCACTCTCTGGGCCCGGCCATCCAGCCAGTTCCTAACCCAGCAAAGAGAGCTCCTGTCCGAGCCACGGGCTGCCAGCTTATCCTGGAGTGTGCTGTGGGAGACAGTGTCAAAAGCCTTGCTGAAGTCCAAACAGACAACATCCACAGCCCTTCCTGTATCCACCAGGCGGGTCACCTGGTCATAAAAGGAGACCAGGTTGGTCAAACATGACCTACCTCTCCTAAATCCATGCTGGCTGGGCCTGACACCCTGGCAATCCTGTAAATTCCGTGTGATGAGACTCAGTATAAACTGTTCCATTACCTTGTCAGGTACTGAGGTCAGGCTAACTGGTCTATAATGACTAGGATCCTCCCTCCCACCCTTTTTGTGAATGGGTGTCACACTGGCCAGTTTCCAGTCATCTGGAACCTCTTCAGTGAGCCAGGACTGTTGGTAAATGATGGAGAGTTGCTTTGCAAGCTCATCTGCCAGATCCCTCATCACCCTGGGATGGATCCCATCTGGGCCCATCTGGTCCCCCCATGATATGTCTGGGTGGTGTGATAGCATCAGGTGAGGTACTGGGTTGATGCTGCTAATCAGGCGCAGGAAAGGATAGGCAATGGGTTGAGAGAGTGCACAGTGCTGTAGGAATCATATCAGCAGAAGAGACCATGTAGCAAGAACCTGATTAAGCATTGGCAGATTTAAGAAGCAAATATGTTGCTTGAGCAGAATGAATTCCTGGTTCCAGAACAAGATGTTTCCCCCACAGACAAGAAAGGAATATGGTATGTCTGGATTCCCTTTAAAGGTTTTGTAGACAATACTGAGTTCTAGTGAAAAACTCCCTTGGTAATGAATTGAGTTACACCAGTGTGAGACTGCAGCTGAGAGTAGAGCACTTAACATGTTATTATGTGTCCTGTGATGGACAGTTAAAACAATGGAAATTGCTCCAGGTACTATATTTCTCACTTATTTCACAGAATCATAAAATCACAGAATATACTGAGTTGGAAGGGACCCACAAGGATCATCAAGTCCAACTCCGGGCCCTGCACAGGATACCCCAAGAGTCCCACCATGTGCCCAAGAGCACTGTCCAAACACTTCTTGGTCTCTGTCAGGCTGGTGCTGTGACCACTTCCCTGGGGAGCCTGTTCCAGTGCCCAACCACCCTCTGGATAAACAACTTTTCCTGACATCCAACATAAACCTGCCCTGACACAACTTCAGGTCATTCCTTTGGGTCCTGTCACTGTCACCACAGAGAAAAGATCAGTGTCTGCTCCTCCTCTTCCCCTCACAAGGAAGCTGCAGAACTGGAATGAGGTCTCCCCTCAGTCTTCTCTTCTCTCAGCCTAACAGACCCTGTGACCTCAGCCGCTACTCACACGGCTTCCCCTCAAGGCCCTTCACCATCCTCGTGGCCCTCCTTTGGACACTCTCTAATGGCTCAGTATCTTTCCTATATTGTGGTGCCCAAAACTATTTATTGTAGTTCTGGCTTTGGATTCTGCTTCTCATTAAAACGATAATGGTTAATAACACAATTCTGGTGCAAAACTTCGGTTAATTAAACTTTAAGTTCAAATGTAGAGGAAGTCAAACCTAATCTAAAAGCATAATCTGAAAGTCCTGAGGACATAAGAAGGAAAAAGTACTGTATTTCTCAAACTACTACTTTCCTTTCCATCATTACAGCACTCTCCTTGCAGGTTATTGCCAAAGTATTTGCCAAAGACTGAAAACCAACAAGAGGAAACTTTGGTTTGCGTCATGTCACAAAAGATTTCAAAGCATGTTACAGAAATCCCTCCCATGACTGATCTTTGCACAACACTGAGGAAGAGCATGTTAACTCTGTTGAAGTAATGTAAATGAGTTGTGTTGGAGAGAGAGAGAAAATTAAATATTCTTTTATAGAAATCCCTAGAGAAATCTGTAAGTAAGATTATATGTGTTAGAATTTGGATTTACAAAATACTCAAGTCAAGAAGGACCTGTACAGACTGATCTTCTGCATAGCACAGGCAATGGAATTTCAACCAGTAATTTCTGCATAAAGATCATAATTATCTGAGCTAAGATATCTTTTTTAGAAAGACAATCTTGGATTAAAGAGGTAAAATGATAGAGAGCACACCACATCCCAAAGTCAGCTGATGCAATACTTTTTTTCCTTCCCTGCAAAACAAAACAAACCATTCCATGTTTATAATTTGAACACCTCCTCTGAAATTGTCATTCAGGACAGCACTTGTACTAAGAAAATATCTGTTAACACAAGCATGAATAAAAATGTTTTAAGCATGAAAAATATTGACAAAAAAATTAAGAAAAAACAAAGTTTTGTTTACTGCTCTTGTTCCCTCATATTTTTTTTTAAGTCCCTCAATTTTCCCTCCTGGCTGCTTGCTTCATGAGGGAGGATCAGGTGAAGAGCTGCAGCAGCTTTGAAGCACCTTCTAAAATGACCCCTGCCATTATCTGGTCTTTGGAGTGACCCTGGGTTTCTAGCTGAGAAAGGGACACATTGCTGTAAAGGTAGTTTTGGATGCAGACTCTGGTGTGTTGAAAATGTATTTATCTAACTTTACATTCTTCCTGCCAAATGATGGAGTGCTACTGGGCTGAGAAAACTGCTACTAACTGTCAGCTGGGAGGAAGAGAGTCACTTATCCCCCAGAAGCATTTTGAGAAGATTTCATATCTGTGCACCTGAAGACAGTCTGATTTCTTCACAGACACATTAATTAGGAGAAATTGTCAAGTCTTCTCTTTTGTTACATAGCTTTTGCTTGGTGAACACTGGGATCAAAATGAGTACTGCATTGCTTGAAAAAGTTCAAATTCCTTCACCATTCAAAATTTATATTCAGAACATTATAAATGTAGTTTATAAAACTACATTTAAAATCCACATTGTAGTCAAAAGGCACACTGGGTGGAGGGGCTTCTCAAAAAAAGCTGGTACTGGGGGACCACAGAGCTCCTCATGTTTGGTCTTAGACCATGATTTGCAGCTTTTGGCCAGGCTTAAAAGATGTCGGGTAAACTATATTGCATACTTGAAGAAACTGACCAGGTTTCTTTCTCTGGGGTCAAAATGTAGGAAACAGAGTCCAGAAACAAGGTACAGATTTCCACTGAAGTTAATGTGACCCAGCAGTCCTGTCTTGCCTGTGCAGTCCCACTGAGTCCTGTGCACCTGTCTGTTGCACCTCACCTCTACTTGATAAAACCCTTCCTGAAAAGTACTTCCCCAAAAAAAGCCTGCAAATAAAAATAAAAATTACTTGTATATTCTTTCCTGTTCTTTTGAATCTTTGATGGCTGTAGATCATCTGGAGAGCATCTCTTATCTCTAGGTTTTAAAATACCATTGAGAAAAATTTGCCATCATTTTTATTTTGTTCCCTCTGGCACCATCCCAATTGTAAAAGTAATGCTCTCATAACAAATGAAGTTTGTCCCCTTGAAGAATATAAGATTTAATTCAACCACATTCCGTGACTAAAAAAAAGGCCATGTTATTCTTCATAACCCACGAAATGATGTTTTTATAAACAGATATTTAAAATGTATTATGTCAAAAGGATGTTCCAAGCAGTGAGCAATCCGTGTAGGTTAAGTGTGAGAAAACAATATCCTGAAGAATCATGAACTCAATTCATTTGAACCCATAAAAAGCTAAGCACTGAGGTTAAACCATAAAATGTGGTGGGCAGTTTCTCACTGCAGTAAACCACTAGACTATTAGGTATGCAGGCAATTTGTGTTTGTTTGCTCCTGTGGATACTAAAAGTATTCTGAATTCCTCAGGACTTTAAATATTATGCTATAAAATATTAAACCAATACCTTTAGGACAAAACCAGAATCCAACACATGCCACCTAAATTACTAAGGCTGAAAAACAAAAAAATCAGGACTTGAGCTTCAGAAGAATATTTTTTTGGTGGAACATATTTCCACTTTAGCTATAAAAGGCCTCCAGTTTAAACCCCTGCACTTATTTATAGCTGAGAATAATGATGTACCTTATTCATTTGCTTTTGGAGAGGGTTATTTTTATTTCTGCTGAAGCAATTTTTTTTTTTTTTTCTTTAATTACAGCATCTTTGAAGTGAACAGTTACCCTGTCTTCTAAAACTAAGAAAATTATATGCCTCAATCCAGCAGGACAATTTATTGTTGTTTATGTCTGCAGTGGACTTAACAGCAACACATAGAGTAGAAAGTAATTTTTTTCTGGGGAAACCAAACAAGCGCTGTCCTTTTGTTAATGAACACATAGATTTTTCAGAGTTCACCAAAAGTAAAACTTCCTGAATGTGACTAAAATGAACTAAATAGGTTTCTTAAAAAGAATATGTGTTGGGAAAGAAGCAACTCCAGAGTGCATTCATGTGAAGACTGTTGTGAAAGCAATTTCTTAGAACAGATCTTTTTCAATGGGCTTTCCACTTCTAAATGCTTGGGGGTTTTTTTGTTGTCTTCTAATGCAAATTTCTGTGGCATTAATTCTGGGAATTTTTCCAGTTAAACACATTCTTCCATTTAGCACAAGAAGAAATTCCCAGCAGCAATTCTGAACTGTTTTTTATTTAGCAAGATGGATGAGGAAACCTCTGGTTTGTTTTGAGAGATTCTTAGACCTATTGTGTGCAATGCAGTAATATTTAACACCAGAACTGCAGCTTCTCCAGGGCCAGTGATGGTGCAAATATATATTTATTTCTTGATTAAAAAAAAGAAGAAAATGGCATACAATTCAGTAACTTGGGCCTTTCTCTTTCTTTCAGCAATATTCTGTGTGTTCATTGCCCTCTCCTGGTTTCGTCTGGTAAGTTGTCAGGTTTAATATATAAAAAATGGGTTTCCTAAGAACATTAAGCACTCCTTGAACAGATTTTTTTGCCTTTGCCAGTCGAAGGTATCACTTGTGAAGACATTTTTTCAGGTTGCACAAATGACTCCCCTCATCAGGGTGCAGATACCAGGCTAAGAGGCTTCACTGGAGTCACAAGTCACACCTGTGAGCTCTTCGCTCCCTGTGCTGCTGCAGCACCTGTCTGCAAACCTACTTCAGGACATGCAGGCAATTCTTGTAAAATTTTTTTTTTTTTTTTTTTTTTTTTTAGTAAAGCTTTTGGTAATATTCTGCCTCAAATACTTGAACAAAAGGAAGCTGTTGTGAGATAACAGCTCATTACAGGTAGGGATTCTTCAACGGGGAGAGGTGTCTGTGTCTTCATGAAACATACTAACAGAGTCTCAGCAGTTGGCTACGGCCAGTGGCCAGACTGGTTCTGAGTATCCCCAGGGATAAGACCCCTCTTGCCCTCTGTGCCTGTTCAAGTGTTTCACAACATTTGCAGTAGATAATTTTTCTTAATATTAAATTTCCTACATTTTAATTTGATGAGATTTTTTCCTTAGAAGAGCACCTTCCATTTCATAGAGGAGAAAACTGATGTTTTCAGAGGAATTATGCAAATTAGAAGTCATGACTGGTGCATACAAGGGGAATAGGGAGATATTTTTAAGTACTAAAAAATATACTCATTGCCAAGTTTACACTAAAATGTAATTTTTTTTACACTAGTATATAATTGCCTTGTGAACTTGCTACTTCAGAGTAATGTAGAGTGCTCAATGTTATATTACTCCCCCACAATTTTTTGTGTGTGTGTGTGTATGTTATGCATGCATGTGTGCATGTATAAAATGTAAATAAAATCAGAACATTTAATTTAGAAAATTATTCTCTGACCTGCTGTCCTGTTCCTATGAAATGAGAATGCTGAAGTAGTAAAAGAAACTTTGAAGGCCCACATCTGAGGGAAGAAGACTCTCCTAGGCATGGAAGTGTGGCAGTGAGCAAACCAGGTTTCAAGTGAATCAAGGGCAGCTTCATAAAGATCACATCAGCAATAAGCCTAGGGGTGTAACTGAGACATAGTAGTGAATCATCCCAGATTTTCCTCCTTTGAATGGCAAGACCCTGTGTTTTATAATGCAAAGTCAAATCCCCAGTCTTTTGCTCTGTTAGAAAACTTGCATTAACATCTACAATTATTTAAGCAAAGTTTTGGATCTCACAAATTTGTACACTCTCACAAACTTGCAGATGCAATGTTGTTAAAGCCAAAATATTGGGACATTCCTGAAATTTCATTTTTCCTTTAACTATGTTATGCATTAATCTGCATTTGAAGATAATTCCATTCAGATCCCAAATTGTCCAGGAGGTATGTTGGTGGTTCCAAGACCTCCCAGGAGTAAGAAAAGGCTTTACCTTCTGATGGGATGAGACTTTAAACTGACTGTTTAGACTAAAGAATTTGTCTAAAATAACTTCATAGTGCTCCCAAAATAATCTGTCTGCCAGATTTAACAGACATTCTGGTAGGTTTTAGTGGAAATGTCCACATCCTGGAATCTGGCTTTTATATAACATGGTAACACTAACAGGCGTTAGAACTTTTGGTTGTCCTACAGCTAAAGATATACAGTGACTATTAGCATACTAGCCACAAGACATCATATTCAATTTTGTTCTAGGTAGATCCATAGCCAGAGTATAAAAGAGGTTATATCATGTGCCACGTACAAGGAGTGGTTATCTAAGGCACATCAGTGTCTTTGGGCTCAAGGTGAGAGAACCTTTTGGTTTAAATTGAAAATAAAGAGCTATTCCAGCAGTGGTTACATGTAAATTATTTGTTATGTGACTACATACTTCAGACTAATCCAAATCCAAGACAAACTACATGACTCTTCATCTAACACATGAAAATGGTTAGAAAGGTATGTATTACTTTTTCTTTCCTTTAGTGAGTCTTCAGAAGTACATCCAACACCAGACCTGGAGCCCTCTTAAAACACTTCTGGTGATGGCGAATCCACCACCTCCCTGGGCAACCTATACCAATGTCTGACCACTTAACAGGGAAGGATTTATTCTGGTATCTAATCTGAATCTCCCTTGTTTCAGTTTAAGGCCATTTCTAGTTATCCTGTCACAGCAGGCACCATACAATAGACTGATCCCCACCTCACCACAACCTCCTTCCAGGAGGCACAGCAGGTCACTTAGCATCTCCTCCCAGATTGTGCAGGCTTCATTGATCTCTCCATCACCAATTTCCCTCTCAGGGAGATGGGTATCTTGAGGACAACTGGTTTTGATATGAAACACTGAGGCAAAGAAGGCATTATGCACCTTTGCCTTTTCCACATCCCCTGTCACTTGAGTACTCTCTGCTATCAACAGATGATGGAGACTCTCCTTGAGCCTCATTTTGCTGCTAACATATTTATAAAAACTTTTTTTGTTATCTTTACCTGTAGCTGCCAAATCAAATTCTAGTTGAGTTTTGGCCCTTCTAATCTTCCCCTTATATGACCTCAGGACACCCTTGTAGCTCTCCCAAGCTGCCTGACCCCCCCTTACAGACATGGTAGATTATCCTTTTTCCCTAAGTGCTAGCCTAACTTCCCTGTTTAACCAGGCCAGTCTTTTTCCCCTGACAACCTGTCTTTTTTACAAATTTGGACAGCCTGCTCCTGAGTATTTAATAGTTCCTTTGAAAGAACACCTAGCCTTCCTGGACTCCATCCTTCAGGGATGATTTTTGCTACTCGTAGCTCCAGGGCCACATGGGTGTGTACAAGACCAACTAATTTGGTTTTTCAAATAGTAGCACCAAATTATTATTCAAACAGAATTTTTCAACATATTTTTAAAATATTTTTAACAGAATTTTATACTCTCGTCTCATTTTTAAGTGTTAAGATTTATTTAACCAAGATCAGGAAGCTCACTAAAGATTGAAGAGTGCAAATATTTTTCTGTTAAAAAGTGTTTTAAATGTATTTGAGAAACCATAAATGCAAAGCAATTTTGAACAGATAGCTGAAGATTATCTAAAATAATACAAGAGAACAGTTTTGAGAAGTGATACCTTAAATGTAGTCCAGAAGAAGGCAGACAATATATGTCCAGCTCTGTCCGACCCTATGGAAGTATACTGCTGTAAAGTACTGCACCATGAGGTGATAACACCCTAGTGGGTGAAAGCCTTCTTTTGGGTCACTGCTAACTGACCCTGTCATCCAGCGCAAAGGTAGGAAGTGCTGTGTTGTTCAAGGTACAGCACGTTATATGAGTTGAGGGGATAATTAGGGTTTAAGTAACTTGCAACCATTATATGTTGAGAAGTGTTCAAGAAGGAAAGGATGTTAGCCTTGGCATAAAAGCCAAGTGATAATGGGAGTGATTGCACATGATGATTGAATATGATGCAATACTTGCATCATATTCACTGACCCCAAAAATTATTTATAACTTATTTTCCCATCAAAATAACATATATAATAATAAATGACTTATCATGTATAAGCAGACAAATAGAATTTTGCAAGGCTGATGTGATGGTAAGTATTTATATTTCACTTAGTCTTCCAGGAAATTACTCAATTCAAACAAATATTCCTAAATTATCACCTAAATTATTCAATTCAAATTAATAAATTAGCAGAATAGTGTATTTAACTATCAATTACATCTTGAAATGTCCCCAGTCTAAATTAAATTCAAGAATTTTTATATAGCTGAAAAGAATTTTATGGAGTTCAACAGGGATAAGTGTAACATTTGGTACCTGGGAAAATGTAATCCATGCGTGCAGCAGGGGCTGGGATCTGGGACCTGACTAAGGAGCTGTTCTGTGGAAAGGGACCTCGATGTGCTTGGACAGCAAATGAACTGTTTCTCTGGCCAGGCTGCATCAACCAGGACACCACCAGCAGAGGTAGAGGAGTCATTGTCTCACTCTACTCAGCACTTGTCAGTGCTGCAGTTCAAGCTACACCTGGAACACTGTCTTCAGTTTTGGCCCCCGCCACACAAAACAAAAGACATGGATAGGCTGGAGAGAGTCCAGAGAAGGGACACAAAGAAGGCTGCCAGATGGGAAAAGACTTAGGGAAGATCTAATTGGTGCATTCCAGTATTCAAAGGGTGGCTACAAAGAAAATTGAGACTCCCTTTCCACAAGGAGTCACATGGAAAAGATGAGGGGCAATCAGTACAAGTTACTCATGGGGATATTCTGTTTAGACAGTAGAGGAAAGTTTTTCACAATGAGAACAATAAGCCATTGGATTAATCTCCCCAGGAAAGTCATGAATTCCCCAGCACATTTGGGGAACTTGGCTGAACATGGTGCTGGGTCATCTTGTGTACACTGGGCTTTTGCCAGGAAAGTTTGGCCAGATGGTCCTTGAGCTCCCTTCCAATCCTATATGATCATTCTATACCAAAGACAGTAAATTCAGTTGCTAAGTAAAACTACTACTTAGCAGTTTAATTATTTCTATGTATATTATTTCTATGTTATGGTTTCAGCAAGAGTTGAATGCACAGAAAACCTGACCTAAGGAATCATCACTTATTTTAATAAAGAAGTTATTTTAATTGTAAACATTCTGGCAAAATAGACAAATAGAAACTCTATTGTCTTGTTCTACTCCAGAAGAATTCATAGCAGCATCTTCCCAATGCTTAGTCAATATGTCCCTGTCCTGACCTGCAGGAGCTCTATAAAATTGAATTAAAATAGTTTGCAGTTGATCAATTGCAACTCTCCTTGTGTGCCAGTAAGTACGAAAAATGGGAGAGGCTTTATTTTATATATACATTGAGTGACCCCATACAAATCATGGGTCAGCAGGAAACTGTCAGACAAGTTTCTTTAGGACACCACCATTCTTGCAACATACTGGCTACACATATCCTCTTTTTCTCTTTCAAAAATGTCTTTTTCTCATTTCCTCCTGTCGATATTTTTTGCTCTTCTCCTGTCTTGAGAAAGATTGAGTTCTAAAAATGCAAGAAAAAAGGAGACTAGGAAAAATAAATATCTCCTAGAATCAAATACATGAGAACTGGAAGCCTCTTCCTCTGAAAACATTAAAGTGCTTCAAAAAGGCAATTAATGTGAAAGCATTTCCTTGTTTACTTCATCATACTTCAGGATCCAGTGAAGCCACAATGTGTTCACATTGAATATGTATTTTTTAACTTTCAGAAGTTTCCCAATTGCAGATTTTTCTGTTTTCTTGCCCATATGATACACTGCACTTTACTGCAGTAAATATTGTGTGCAAAGCTCAGGCTGTTTAGTATTACAGGGCTGATACAGGAAGGATTACTGACAGTAAGAGTTCAGAACTTGTTTCAAAATCTGTGGTCTCTGTAGCTGCTTTCAGAATTCCTTTCTTTAAAGTATTTGTCATAGGTGTAATATTAAACAGATGCCTATTTTTCTGTAATGTGTTGCAGCAGCTTGGATCAAATACTCTTTAACCACCACTGTCCTCAACAGATTGCTTTTTTCAGCCAAGATCTGATACCACAAATCACTTTCCATGCTTAAAATGCTGTTATTACTCCATTATTCCTTTTTATTTTAACTGTACGTGCCTCCCAGCTTTGGCATTCCAGCAGAAACATGGAGGGATCTTGCATGACACAGGTTTTTTGGCTAAGTTACAGGCAGGTGAACACTCTTTGAGCCTCGTTCAGTCTGCACCTATGCATGGATTTTTTTTTTTTTTAATTTTTTTTTCCCCATAGATAACTGCATCTGTAGCTGTTTGAAATGCCTCATAATGTCTGGAGTGTACATGTTTTTAAGTTCCCTTTCTTCATGGCCAACTTCTTTCTCTTCACGCTCTCACTCTCTATTTTCCTTTTATCAGCCTTCTCTTCTTTTACACAAACACACAGACAGATAACCAGCTGACAATATTTGTTTAGATGGTTAAATGCTCTAGGTACAGTATTTCCTTTCTGTTTAATCTTCCCATCTAGTTCAACCTATGAGTTTTCATAATTTTTCTGAAAGCTGAGAGAGGGATGCGGAGAAATGAAATCTGATGGGAAAAAAAAGAACACAAAGAGCATCTCTGCCAATCTTCAACATTCCAGTCACAATTTTTTGTCACTTTTCCTTGCATAATGTTACAGCACAGAGTGATTTGACAATGCAAGCAGGCACCTTTTTGTATAGTTAGGAAATACAATATTGGTACTGTGTCCAAGCAAGGTTTGGGAGCAGTCTCTAAGAGGATATTGGGGCTGCCCCATGCTGGCCACAACTGCTTAAGCCAGCTCCAATGGATACACTACAGGACACAGCTGAGCCCTTCAGCCATGCTGCTGATGTGTCTGGGAACACTTATTTTGAAAAGGGCAGAAAAAGACTTAAAATGAGAAGGAGAGAACAAAAAGAGTGAGAAGCAACACAGGGAAAAAACAAGGTCAGACAAGGAGAAGTAGATCCTCCACAGCAGAGCAGAAATACCCTGAAGACCAGGGAAAACCCATGTTGGAACAGGTTTATTCTGAAGAATTGGAGTCCATGAAATGTACCTACACAGGAGCATGGGAACAGTGTGAGTACAAAGGAGCAGCTGGATGAGAGTTTGACTGCTGTGTATTTACTGCAGCCTCTGCTGTGCAACTCAGGGTGGGATAGAGGAGTCAGGAGTGAAAGGGTCAGTGTGGGCCTTGGAATGGAGGGTAGGAGAGTTGTTCCACTGGTTGTCTTTGTATCTCACCATCTGAATATATTTTAATTGAAAATAAAAGAAATTTTTTTTCCCCAAGTATGTTTTCCCCATAACAGCAACTGGTAAGCAATCTCTGATCTTTATCTCAACCAATGAACTTTCTCAACCTACTTTTTCTCCTGTTCTGCTGGAGAGGGGTGGAGAGTAACTGGGTGGGGGCTTGGCTGGTAGCCAGAACTAATCCACCACAGTGCATTACTGTGTTATGGTGGCATGCAGAGGTCACAGATGTCATTAGACACTAAGGAATGACCCTTAACTTTAAAGATTATTCAGGAAGACCACCCTGGAGCAAGACCCAGAATTCCTGTGCCACAAGTTTACGAATCAGCTACACAATCACCAGTTTCTCTGATGCTCTAAAATACAGTCCACTGGGGAAAAATGAAACTTTGACATAAAAAAACTGCACACACTTAATGGGTACCTCATATAACAAGTAATTACTGATGTACATTTCCACTTTCAAAAAACTGGACTCCATGGACTTTTGGTGGTGAGACACTGCAGTCAGGGTAACTCAGGCAGCTATAAGCACTCATCAGTTTAAAAATCAGTAAAGGAATAATCCCTTTTCTTAATTTTTCTCTAGTCAATAGCAGAACACCACTGTGTTCTGAAAGAAAATTTGGCTCCATTGAAATCATGATCACGGAAGCAAAGGCTAGATTTGAAGAGTATCTCAGAGTAACTCAAAACTCCTCTGTATTGTCAACTAATTTTCAGCTATCTTTATATCCTAAAAAAACCAAACCAAACCAAAACAAACACCACAAAAAAACCCCAAACAAACAAACAAAAAAACCCCAGAGATGCTGAAACTTATTGATAAACAGCGGCATTCATCCGTTCCTCCCATGCCCACCCTGCCACTCAACTTGTCCTCAGGAACAGGCTTTACTTTCCTTAACATCAAATGGAATTCACTGCAACTTTAACAGAATCTTCTTAAAGCACCAAAGAAAGAAGAATGGCTCATAATGGGTTTGTTTCCTTGGATTCAATGTTTCTAATTAAAAAAAAAAAAAAAAAAAAAAAGCAAAAGTTTATGCATAAAGCTTCATTCTAAGCACATTCAAAGTGCATGCCCTCAACAGCTGGGGATGAAAACAGTTTTATCTTAGGGGGCACTGGATAGGCGGCCTGTGTTGCTACTTGTTTGGGAACAGTTTTGCACTCAAGAAATCTATCCATCAACTTTGATGATGATCTGTGTTTAATCTGCTGAAAAAGAAAACAATCTCAGATATCTTATGCTTCTCATCTTTACAATAGCTGTATCAGCATGAGAAGTTTATTTTCTTTTTTCAGTCAGTATTTATTTTTCCAGAGATATCCTTGCTGTGTACTAATGCCCAATTTTCATGTAACGTTGCAAGTTCATTACTTTGGGGTGTTTTTCTTAACTTTCACTGTGATAGTAAAAGCACCTCAGCTTAAGCATGTAAATCATTATTTGTCTGAGTAGTGGGAAGAAATTTTGCTCAAATATTTCACAGTAAAAATGTTTAAGAATGCACAATGAAATATATGTAAAATCATTTTGTTTATCCAGCTGGACCAGGCTTTTGTTAGAAATTGTTTGAAGTGGATAGATACTGATGTAATTTTGGAAAATGCATTAAACAGGGGAAAATGTTTTTCTTTTATTATAAGTCAATACTAGGAGGGAAGGAAATTCAGTGAAATTTGCCGCAAGCTGTCTCTCAGGGGAACAGCAAAAATTGACTGCTTAACAGACATGGCCCTCCAATAAATTTAGACAAGAATTTTTTGAATGTTTAAGGGATATGCAGAGCTCTCTGTAGACAAAGAAGTCTGATAAAGTTTGTATTTCGATTAGATTTATATGTAATTTTATTAAGGATAATGTTTAGTCTTTAAACATTAAAGAAGTCTTTCCCTTAACAATCAACAATTTGATTTAGTAATTCTCTAACAAAAAAATCTTGCATAGAGTAATGTGCTGAAATACGTGGCTTCCCATCTGATTTACTGTTTTCTAAATATGTTTGTTATTGAACCTTCAGTGCTTTTCTCTTGAGTATTCTTTTCAATTCTTTTTGAGAATTCTTTTTTAGTGAGGCTGCTTGAAGGTGCTACTGGGGTCTCTGCTTGTACTTCAAATAGACATTATTTTCAGAAACAGGAAAATGTTTTGTTAAGTGGTGCTGAGGTCAGATATAAAATGACAGTGCCTTCTGACTGACTGTGGCTGAGGAAATCTGGACCCTATTCTTGATGAGAAGAGGAAGTGATAACCTACACAAAACTTTTCCTTGAAGAGTATTGCCAGGAACCATCATGCTGCACCTCTGTAAGATAAATGACTCAAAGACACAGAGAATAATCACTCTTTTGATCTGTTTACAATGTGGAATATGTTTGTATTGTTGACACTCTCGGTAGTGTCAGTTTATATGCCAGGGTCCCCTATGATGCCTGGGAGGATTACACTTCCAAAGAACCTCATCAAAGGGGCATCAGATTTCATAGGTCTGGTCAGGCAGACAATTGCACGGAGGCTACTCCTTATTGATAGCCACTCAGTATTTTACTAATGGCGTCATAGCACTGTCATCCACAAGCTTCAAGTGATAAACAGGTTCCCGCATACCCTGGTCATAGCAGACAGAAAACATGTCCTGTCAAGTTCTCAGTTTGGGTGTGTGACGTACAAGTGGATTACTCTTGTCAGAGAGAGATGTGGCTCTTAAAACCCCACCTATCTGAGTGTGTGAATCACTGCTTTTCTTAAACTTAAAAGTTAAATAACTTCTGATCCCAGGACTCTGCTGAATCTGACCTGTTAGCTCACTGAATGCCACTGTAAATGCTTCAGCATTTTGCACTGTACTGCAAAATACTGAAGCAATACGGAGAGAGAAATGCTGGCCTTTGGTCTAATTTATGCCCAGTGAATCTGGGACTACTCTATACCTCCCTTACTGGCCAGCGAGGAGTGATTGTCCACTCAGAAAACAAGTAAGAAGAGCTCAGCACTGTACTGTGCTAGGGTTAAATTCCACAGTTTTAAACTATGGATGGAACTCATCACACAGAGGTAACAAAAATGGCACTATCTAGAGCAAGAAGTTATTTTCAAATTCTTGCCTCCAGCAAGGAGTTGCCCTTTGTAAAATCAAAGATGATGTGCTTTGTGCAGCTTATTCTATAGGGCTCAACATTTAATAAATGCAATGCTTAATTGTGAGGCTTAGAAAGCTGTTTTTTAATCAGAGAAATGATGAAATGTAAGGAGGACATTTAACAAGAGCTGATTGGGAATGGAGGAGGTAGGAGACCGCAAATGGCAGAGAGTTATGGTCCAGTGTTCCTTTAGACACTAAAGTAGTGTGTTTGTTACACTGTTTTTGATTTCAAGCAAGTGTTCATTCCACTATTATGTTTACAACCATGCAGCCACAGGATTACATATAGGGAAGCCAGACTGTGAAAAGTCAGAAATCAACTGTGAAAAGAATATGAAAACTGGATGTAATACAAAGCTGAAATAACATGAGAAAGGAACCCCTATGAAACAGCATGAAACCCATAGTGCCATTGTTTAAGTGCCTCCAATGGAGTGCAATAGTTTGCCTTATGAAGGATATAGCCCACAACTTCTAAATTGGTGATTTCTCTTTAAGGATCAGATAAACAAAAATGTCAATGACCTTGGCAAACATGACCTGAGTGTCTTAGTTTCACTAGGATGAACTGTTCTTGGAAAAAATTCTCCCCTGTCTGAGTCACAACCAGGTTTTTCCTTCTGAAGTAGGAATGTGTGCTGTTCTTCCCCCCTGCTCCCTTCCCAGCTAGCAACGCAGGCAAATTCCAGCTCACTAGTCTGGCATTTCAATTTCTGTAGGGTCTTCTCATGTTATGCCAGTGTAGAAGCTTTCACATTTTTTCTAACATTCTTCTGAAACAGAACTCCTCCAAAGCACCTTGCTAGAGTCCAGTGACTGAACTTTGAAAAGGATAGGGTTTTGTCTTTGTTCACAAAATGTGCAAAAGTTAATTTAATTTTCTGTGGTCATTTTAGAGAGGCCTGTGAGCAGAGATTGCAAAAGTTACTACGTTTAGGCTTCAGAATACAGTGGCAGGGATATTCATATGAGAAACAAGGTGATGGACACTATACCAATTAATCATTAATTATATTATGTAAAAAATATATTTTTACCTTCTATAGAAAAAAAAAAAAAAAACAGCAAAAATGTATGCATTTTTCAGGTTAACTTATTTAGTGACTTTTTTTCTTTGTTTCTGTCTCTCTTTCCATAGGCATATAAACTGCCTATTCAGGAAAAAAGTAACTTCCCATTTTTGAGACAGTGAATGCCAATGGCAGTGCTTTTAATCACTGAAGTGTCCAGAGCACTCAGTGATATGCAGGATGCAGATCTGATGCCTCTCTCAAGTCATAGGAGTTATGGTTTGAACATTATGAAGCAAAGAAGAGCTACCTGCTCAGCAAACCAGGAAATACAGAGATGGCTGGGCTCTCAAAGCCCCTGGCCTAATGCTGCTTTGTCACAGAAGCTGGCCATCTTCACCTCCAGGCTGCAGAGTCCTTCTCTTCCAGTAACTGTCAATGCATTTTGAGCACAGTAGATTAAGTCCTTGTGCTAGGACACTGGTGTGACAAGTACGTTCAAACCTTTTAATGCATAATGCTAATTTCTACTGGGGTTTCTGGCCTCTTAGTCTGATCTTCAGTAACACCATTTTCTCTAAAACAAAGAAAGCATTCTCTGGCATGAACCCATTTTGCATTATACCACTTTGAAATAGCTTTTAAATGCAGTACTCCAGCCAAAAATAATTATGGTGCATACTCCACTATCTGGTGGAAAAAAAACAAACATAACAGAAAAACATGGATGATGCAAGTACCAGGAGCAGTCATGGAACCAGTTCTCACAAGACCAGCCAGGCCTAGGAGTATCCCTTCACTGTACCCCCCAATTCCAAATTGGAGGAGTGCACTCATTCATACACAGCACCGAACCTTAAGTGATCTCTAAGTGCACCACATTTCAACATAGCTAACAAGCTTTCTAGGAATACGGAGTGCATTGCAGTACAGTGGGAACCAGATGATGCCTGATATGGCATGAACACAAGTGCATAAAATCTGCTGGCGTCATGCTGGCAAAGAAGAGCCCGTTGGATGCAGTTTCAGAGGGTTCCGCAGTACTAGTTTGGTGTGTGTTGCGCAGAGACAACAAATCTGGGTCTCTAGTGAGATAAACCCAGTCCAAGCCTACACTACATTCTGCAGAAACTGCATTTTGCCCCAAGATAATAACCCAAGGAGATTGGATAGGTTCTTGCAGAGCCAGCATTTTCTTGTCTTCTGTGACACAATTAATCAGTGGTACAGATCCTTTAGTGTCAAATAGTCAAGTGGGAAATACATGGAGATATGTGTTATGCTTGTGTCACTTGATTTCTTGATGTTTGCTGTCTTGCCACCTGCAAGGAGGATATGAAAGTCAAACAGCACTGTGTTGTCCATGAAACCTTGACACTATGCTATTACTCTCTTACAATCTATAAAAACATCCTTAACCATCTTGAAGGCAAATCCACAAGAGTCTGCTACTGGTAGTACCTGAAAAGACAACTGGGGATATGAAAAGGAAAAAAAAGGGTATGAAAGGACAATACAAGCAATCTAGCTTTAGTGTATGTCCAAAACTGCCAAACTTATACACTATCTTTAGCAGTCAAAGATCTCACATTTTATTAATAGACTCAAAACTTTTAATCATGGTATTGTACTAGTATTGCAGCTGATGCCAAGTGAATAAGCCCCATTCTGACCTCTAAAAATATACTGAAGTTGAAAATGCAAATGTGTCATAGCATTTTTACAGTTGACAGCTACCTATTACAAAGCGGTTGTTAATATTTTTGTTCTTTGTAACATAAGCAACCCCAAGAAGACCCTCAGTGAGGTCTCAGCTACACTTCAAGTTTCTTCTGTAACACAGTTAACAAAAAACAAACAAACAAACAAACAAAAACACACACACACACCAAATAAGGGTTTTGCCATTGCCATTAACAAAAAAATATAAAACAAACTATAGAGACAGGATTTGCAAAATTTCCAGCTGCATTTCCAATCATTGTAGAGTAAGTGTCTCTAAATTATTTGACCATGCAATATTCATTAAAAATAACCTCATATGCCCTCCTTAGTCCGTACTGTCAGCATTCAAATCACAGAGCACAGTGAAATTAAAGTGAAATGGCTGAGCAAACAACTCATATTCTCAGTTTTCAGAAAACAAGAGGATTGAGAATAATCTTGATTTTTTTCCTAATTATTTCCTTAAAAATTGGTTTCATGTATATATAATATCTTCCTTTTATTTTCTGAATCAGGTGAAAAAATTTCACTCTTCTGAAGGCTCATGAGAGCTCCTGCTAATTCTGGTAACACCACAAAGTCATAGAAGTCTATGTAACATAGATAACATAATATAGAAGAAGCAGAGCATAGAAGTCTACTGTAGAACTAAGGATGATAAGAACTACAAGAAATGTGCTGTCCATACAGCTTGTGAACAATTCAGTAAGAGGCAACTATAAATTCCTGTCTGGTGTGTCTAGATAATACCACAGGTACCCTCAGCCAAGTACAGAAAAAAAGCAGAGCAAATAAATAAAATACCCAAACCACCTACAAAATGAAGTGAAATACTGTTCTAAATCCTTTATTTTCTTGCCTTGATATTTCTGTTTGTGTCTCTCTCCTGCAGCTCTTGGCAAACACTGAACTTACACTATTTGGAAAGGCACTTAGTTCTTCCCACCTCATCTGTGCCTTTTCTTAACCCCCCAAATCATTAAGCATTGTGGTCCTTGCTGAAATCTTGTTTACCACTGTTGCTTTGTTATGTGGGTATTTTCAAGTTTTCAAAGGAACTTTTTGTTCCTACAGAATGAAGTCTCTTCATGTCATGCTGCAGCCAAGTTAGCCAAGGTGCTGATAGCCCCCTGCAGTGAAAGAACATGAGGAGAGTGAAAACTGGGGGAAACAGTGCAGTCTTTTCAACTGTCAACATTTATTTAAATGTAATCATGAGATTTGACTGTTCCTTTGGCCATGTGGTGTCTGCCCATTCTGCAGGGTGGGGCTGGAATTACTGCTGGCATGAATTTGTTTGGCCTCTAATTTTCATAACCCTTCAGAGCCACACAAGGGGAAAACAACAGACTACATAAGTACATTTGAGGGCTAAAGGTTTGTCTGGCATGCTTGCATCATACAGGACTCGGAAGGGCTGAGGAAATCCTCTTAACTTAGGGAATGTGAGGTAAGCTGCATAGTTTGATATGCAGGCAGACAGCTGAAGAGACACTGAAAAAGAAAATACTCAAGAAGATACCGAAAGGGGTCAATATGTGGGGACCAATGTTGGAGAAGAAAACAGGTGCAAAATTGTCTCTCTTGTCTTCCTTTATAATGATTATAAATCCAATAAATAGCAAGAAGATTTATGAGGTGTCCCCACCTACAGGAAAGGGATGTGCCCCTTCATTTCACCCAGCTCTCTGATATTCTAAAGCATTTTGTGGATGCTTTTATTCCCCCACAGACTCTCTGGTTTCCCCTGTAGTAATCTTGGCCTCTACCTCTTCATAAAACTTGCCATATATCTCTCCCACCATCTCCTTGCAGGTCCCCTCCTCACGTTTAGCCAAATTGTCATGTTGCCCTGTTTTTCTGATCAGATTGCAAAGAGGTTGTGGCTGCTGCTCCTGTTTCCAATCAACAGGAAGAATGACTTTAGCAAGTGACAGCAATTGCAAATGACTCCCATGCTTTACCTTCAAGTCCTCTGCTTCTTTTAGGCAGCAAAAACTGACTACAAAATAATGAGAACGGAAAGCCTAGAGAACTTGAAGGCTGTGGTGGTATCTGGAGAGCCTGAGGGAGATTTAGGAGATTATTCAGAGGAAGTAGAAGAAATACTGAAGGAGAACTGGAAGTGTTTTTCACACAAGCAAATTAGGAACCGCTTGCAGTTATAAGTTACTCACATATATTAAATAGTAAATCTGTATATGGGCCTGCAAAAAACAGGCAATTAAAAGAGTATCATGGACAAAGATGGATGATAGGTGTAGTTGTTCGGGGACATGAACCTTTTACTGAAATAGATAAGATTAATGGCTTAGAAAGAGAGAAAATGCTCAAACAGTGCAGCTGGGCAATGAAGACAAAAGGTGAGCATGCTGAAAAGTGAAATGAGAGAGAAAGCAAACTGGGAGAAAAGAGAAAGATGATGAAGAAGGAAGTTGGCACTGGCAGGTTTGCCACAGAACAAAACATTAGCAAAGTCAAGTGCTAGGAGGATAAAAAGTACAGAAATAAAATTTAAAAAAGTAAAAGACAAAGAAAGATTTGTAATTATAATATGGGAAAGGAAAGAAGAAGCAGACAGAAGAAAGGGAGATAGTGACAAATGTTACAGTGATAGATTCTTTCATTTATTATTAATACAAAGGGGCTGCTGATCTTGCAAAGCAGCCACTGTGCTTCTCACACCAAGAGTTTTCTTCGTCTCTTTCAGAACATAAATCCAGGTTCACAGGAGAGGGCTCAGTGGATGTTTTACATGTTTGGCAACTGATACATTCGCCGACTGCACACAGGAGACCTTCAAGTATTTTCAGACCCATCTGAAGACTGGAGAACCTCTGAATTTCTTCACTCTGGTTGAGTGCAGAGAGATTCTCAAATCTGTGTCCCATTTATAATATGCAGCTGTTGTTTTAATGACATCTTGGCTTAGAAGTATGGGACAAAAACTGATCTAAGTGCTGTTCTTGACTTTCTTTGGCTGTAATTAAATTCTGGATCTTGCTTGTGAGGGATTTTTAAGGAAGAACTGGAAATCAGTCCTCTCTGCTGACATTATTTCTGGTTTATTTATTTGCAGTGCAGTTAATGGAGAGAAAAAGACAGACGATAGGGAATCACTTGCAGCTCTTCTGTGTGGAGATCCATGTGGTGGGGCTACTGTGACAAACTAAGAAGAAAAAGGCTGGTAGACTAAAAAATAAAAATCTTCAGCATGTAAATGCAAAAAGAAGAGCTAGGGGCTTAAGTCACAGAGGCTCAAATCCCTGTGGGGGCCACTTAGGAAGAATTACTTGACTCATAGGTTTTAGAGCCAGAAGGGATCAACAGATTGTTAGGCTGACCTACCGTGTAACATGGCCATAGCATTTCATCCAACTAACTTTAAAGCTAGCCTAAAGCCTGTCTTTCTTGAAGTCAGGTGGGCTTGATATGGAGATTTGAGGGGTTGAAGAACTCAATGCATGTAAACAGTTTCTCCTCTGGCAGTTTTTTCCTTTAAAATAGGTTGATCTTTTACGTTTAACTTTATACAGTGCAGCCTCCTTTTTTTATGTTTTTGCTGTTACGCTTTTTCTGCCTTGTCAGAAGCCTTCATTACCTGCTACGTTCTTGATGTGAAATATGCTTATGAAATGAAAAGTGTACACTAGGTACAAAAGATATGTGAAACAAAGGGCATCCAGGCAGCAGTAATGTGAATGACTGAAACAGGCAATATCTGTTGCAAGAAAATTGTCTCATTGTGAAGTATACTGTGTGTATGTAGCTGGGCTTCCCTGCAGCTGACACACTGCTGTTCCAATCTGCATCTAGGTACTGATGCTCAGGGCGCAAGCTCACAGATGGCTAGACACTGTGACAGCAGGGCAAAGGGGGTTGCATAGGAGAGAAGGTGATTCCAGCTCTTGGGACAGCTTTTGGCAATGGTGGCTGCCTATGTGGGATGTAGTAAGTGAAAGAGCATGAAATGACAGACTGCATGAGGCTGCAATGAGTCAGCCACTCTGAGGGAGCTGGAAGAAATGTATACTCTGTATAGAGGAGCCCTCAGCTGTCCTGAGATGGAGGTGAGGAGTTTGAGTTTCTGCAAATCCAATTCCTCTGATATTTTTGGCACTCAGGTGAGGAAACTCACAGCAGAGAGCTGTGGTGTGTGCAGAGTGATGATTCTTGGGCTGTCTTCTGGGAAGGCAGGCCAATAAACGTGGCTACCATGTCCTGCAACAACGGTCCTGAAGAGGGAGCATAAACTAATAGCAGTGATCAGAGCAATATAATATTCATCCTTTGTGATGGACTGAGAAATGTAAGACTAAAGGCTACAGCGCTGAACAGCCACTGACAAGAACAGTTCACATATAGGTGTGTTTATTAACCAATGATTTGGTTATTAAGTCAAAACTTCTAGCCAAGAGAGAGAAATTCTATGTGTGAATTAAAATTGTTCTTTCTGGAAGATTTTTTTTTATTATTATTTTTCCAGAAGTTTACCATTTTACAATCTTCATGCTGCCACTTATCCTTCCATTACTTCTTCTAAATAGTGGGTTTGTTCTTCTTCTGTCCGAACACAAGGATCCTTCCTCTCTCTTAAAGCATTTTGGCATTTCAAAACTCTTTCTTTCTCTTGTTAAAGGCACTAATTCAGAGGATCTAACATTTTTCCCACCGATCTTTGTTAGGGACAAGTGTTATCAAAAGTATTGTAGGAGTATAATTGCGAGGTAAACACAGTTCTGGTGAAAAAAGTACTAGGTATTTTCAGGTGGTCACAAGGGGAAATGTCATTAACACTCTGTAATTTATTTGGAGTTGTCCGGCCTTGGAATGTGTGGCAGTATTTCTCTTCATGAAAAATGGTTGTTGCTTCAGCTGCAGCCATATCCATCTTCCTGGGAAAGCTTCCAGCTTCAAAGGGAAATCTCGTTGTACACATTTGAACTGTGTTCTTAGCTGCAGCATAATCTTTTCTGTCTTCTGGTTGTCCACGGGAAAACAGTAATGAAAACAAGGCACACATTCCTTTCAGCATCGGTGTAACCTTTCTCTTCTTCAGGAAAGAAAAGTTATTGAACACAGAGGGTAATTAATTTACTGACATTCTTTCAGATGCTTTGAAGATATGCTCTGAGGGAAGGTCTGCATGCTAATCTGAAGAGTAAAGCCAAAGGGTGGCACCTAACAAGGCGATATCAAAGAATAAAAACATTGGTCTCCTAAGTAATGTCTTCACAACAACTAAATCATATTAAACATAGACTGATTTCATGGGGCTGAATAGTCAAGTTCTTAAATCTTCAGTTACCAAAACAAGTTGTCATAGGAAAATCTTCAGTGAAGCTAATATTGCTGCTTTACATACAAGAGAAAAGAAATACTGGTAATGGGAAAAATATATAACAAACATTTTCAAACTTTCAGAAAAGCAAGCTGGAAAGTAAAAAATAATGTGCAATGAAATGGACTTCCCTCATTTGTTTTCTCTCCATGAGCAAATGAGGTAAAATAAACAGTAAAAATAAAGAAGTCCTAGCAATTGATGACCTCTCACCTTTACCCTATTCAAGCTACTTTTTAAGGCATTTTTCATACTCCTGGTTTATTTATTGTTCCTCTGCTGCTTCCAGGTTGACCTTCTGATAGGATCCCACCCAGAGTTTTGGAGGAAGCAAAATAGGGCAGCAGAAGCAAAAGTTATTAGTTGGAATGACGGTTACAAAAATATGTGCAAAGTAATTATATCAGGGCTGTTCCTGTCTCACTGGGATGCAAATATTTTTATTGATGTTTGTCTCACGCCCTTCGGGAAATTATCTACACATTGAAATTCTATAATAAGTTTCCCATGGCTTCTCTATGACCCTCCCTGTTGTTCCAGGGTGCCCTAATTGCGCATGTACATGAAATATGAAATTATTTTATATAATAATACTAGTTCTAGGGAATATCTTGTCCACTATGGGATAGAGACTGGCTTGAAGAAGATAACACAGTGGAAAGCAATTAATTTATGCTGTTCTTCTTTCTCTGATAGAAGTAATTCCTGTGTTTTTTGTTTGCATTCTATCTAGTCAGCAAGAGTTCATAATGGAGCATGGAAAAGATACAAACCAGAAGAGATTAAATGCAATTTTGTACTGTTTAATTTAAAATAACACAGAGATCTGTACCAGTCAGCTGCAGTAAACCACATGTGTGGCATATATGGTATAACAAACATTTTTCAGATTTGTGCATTTTTGCTTTTTCAAATACCTGAACATCTACACACATACAAGCATATGTACATACATACATAATATGCCAATCGGGAATTTAGCTGGAAATTTCTCACCAATTTTTAATATATTGTTGGTACAAGTTTATACAAAAAAAACCCCAAGTTTTATATACATAGTACCTTAGTAAAAAACAATCTGTTTCATTGACAGTACTTGTAACAGGAAATGTATTCCATCACCTCAGTGAAAACTTCGTTAAGGATTTGGGGTGGGCTTTTAAATTGGAGTAGAAGTATTGTTTAGTTTGTTCCTCATTTCTAATGATCTGGAAACAATTTTATTAATTTACACAAGAAAATAGCAAGATAGGTCTTTTTCCTAAATCTTGTACTGCAATTACTTCTCTTGCTATTTTCAGGTCTTTGAGTTGACATCTGAGACAGCTTATGTGGAAATAACAGTCTTTACCAGTCTACCACCAAAATCATACAATAGAGAAAAACATTTTTTATTTTCTGGAGTCACATAGGTACAAAAATCTACATTAGTAGATTTTTACAACGTGCAAACATACTTTTATTTCTATTTATAAACTTCCTGTTAGATCTGTTAGACAAAGGCTAATTTTAATCTTAGCACTTCCTAGATTTTGACTCTGTAACTGCACTATTATCCTTAAGCATTTGTTTATGTCACATACAATGATCACAGTTTTGTAACCTCAAATAACTTGAAACTAACAGTCTTAGGTGATAGAATCAGTGATGAAGGTGAAATAATTTTTCTGGTATTTTTCATGGCATCAAAGCATTCTGCAAACATTGCTAAAAAAAGGGTCTGCGTCTTAATTCTGTCTAAAGGTGAGAACCATACGTCATGCTGACAATAAATTTGGTGCAATACAAATTGCGTTTAACCCCTAAGGCAAGCTGCAGGTTAAATGTCATTTGCTTTTAATCCAGGTGCTACTCATTTGATGAACACCCTTAATTATACATAGCATAAAGCTGAATTAACTGTTGGCCTTAGTAGTGCAGCAGTGTCAAAAGGACTTGCCTGCTATAACATCCTTTTGCACACTGATGTTTTGCAGTGCAACACGTTCTAATCGGACTACCTGATTTTACTTCTCTGAAAGCTTTTTGTAAATATAATTTTGGGTCTCAGGCCTGGGAATTCACCTGGTTGAAGGATATGATTTTATAAAAGCCTGTTTGACAAGTTTGCTTCATATCTGCCTTACCAGCACACGAGGCCCACCAAAAGTTTCAAAGAGGTACTAGAATTTGTTTGCAGTAGATCGCTGCTGCTTAGCAGAACACTTGCTCTTTGCGTGACCCTACACAAACAATGTCTGTTGTGAATTTTAAGTTTTCACTAAGCGTCAACTGAAGTTTATTATGCAGAAAGGGGCAGCATGAAAGCGGCTTTGCTGGCTTGCTCTTGGCACTGCCACCAGAGAACACTTGCCACGGGAATGTTTGAACCAGTGGTGTTTTCTTGTAGCCATTATTTATCATTGTTTCTGTAAGAAATAACTTCCATGGAAAAAAAGAATCTTGCAAAAGTTAAATTTGGAAGAGTGTTGAAAACAGTCTGGCAGAAAAGTATCAAATTTTGAATGAGAAGAGTGCCTACGTGGGAGATGGATTTAGGACTCCTCATGCTTATCCTTCTCTGCTGCTTGGACTTCACAACGATGCCATATATCCCTTCTCACCTAGGCAAGAATAGAAAGGGACTGAGAGAGGGGTCCATGTGCAAGGATGCAGAGCCTGAGAGTGGTCACTTTCCCACAGAATACTAGCCGGTGTTCAGCTGATCGAACGCTCCCCTCCGTCTTTCCCCACACCCGAGGGGCTCCCGGCGCCCCGCCTTAGGGCTCGGCGGGCCGGGGGGAGGGGGGCGGGGCTCCCCTACCGGTGACTGGCAGCCACGCTGGCCAATCGGCGGCCGCGTCGGCGGCAGGGGTTTGCATGCGGAGCGGCGTTGCCGCGGTAACGGCTGCGCGCGGGGTGCGGCGGCAGGGCGGGTAGTGGGCGCTGCGCGCGGACGGGCGAGCGCCGTCCCTCCCTCCTCCTTTCCCTCCCTCCCTCCTCCTTTCCCTCCCTCCTTCTTTCTTTCCCCTCCCTCCCTCTGCAGCGGGCGCACCGGGCGTAGGGGCAGCGGCACAGAAACCCAGCCTTAGGGGACATGCGGGAATTTTGATCCAAGCGGAGGTAATAGGTGGTTAGGAGGACGTGAAAAATGAGATGCCATCCACGGTCTCAGGAGCCTTGGACCTGAATAAGCCTGTCAATTCTTGTTTCCGGGCAGCGCGGTGGAAGAATGGTTGGGTGAAGAGGAACTATGCTTTTCCTTCCCTCCCGAAGTCCAAGCCACTCTTCTGCTTGGCCACCAGGAACGGGGACCCCTGAGCTCACAACCCAGTTTTACTAGTTTTCACCTGATTTCCTTGTGAAAATGGTACTGACACCGCGCCTGGCCCGAGGTTTAAATAATTCAGTCTCGTGTCCTGTCCTCATCCAACTGAAACGGTGCTTTCCCTGAGTACCAGATGGTCAGATTTCTGCAGAGATCAGTGGCCCGGTTGTAAATAAGGAGAAAGGTCAATCAACTAAGATTTATGTGACTTTCTACCTTTAGACCAGCTAGCTGGTAATACATTCCCGTGTATGAGTGCTTACTGTGAGGATAATGCATTTGTTCTCGGTAATTTTTTTCTGCAGAGGATTGCCTGACCTGGCAAAAGTGGTGCATGAGCATTTATCATGTCAGATGTTCTGGCTTCTCGGTTCTTCACTCTTCTTGGAGAGTGGACTGAGTTATGTGCGTGTTTTAAGGGGCAGGAGAATAAAATTGCAGTACTTATGGCCAACAATGTGGACAATGAAAGGCAGAAATGTTACTCTCTGTAAAAGGCAGCCTGGCGCATAATCGCTGATTGTCATATATAACAAATTATCTCTTTCAGTTCTGTTCCTGGAAAATAAGTGGTACATAACAATAATGAAAATATTTACTAAAAAGCCATTTTGTTTTGCTTTGTTTTGTTTTTTGTTTGGAAAGAACAACAGGAAACTTTGCTGTCCAAGTGGTTTATTTTAAAGCTTACTGCAAATTCTATTCTTAAGGTACTGTAACTGAACTGATTGCTCACGTTACAAACTAATACAATTTCTTCATTACAAATATATATATTTTACTAAAATTTACCTTTCTATCTACTTAACTCTGTAGGACATTGATCTGTAATAGAATGCACTGTTTTATAAACAGGTGAAATTATGGCTGCACAGCAGGGAGCTGAGACATTTTAAGCCACTTTATCTGGGGTCATTTCAGGTTTATATTCCATACGTATTTTTGTTGGCACATAGAATTTAATCCTGTTCTCTAAAGAATTGTAAAACAAAAAACAGGACAATATAGACCAATGCTTCAAATACAAAGACGATCATTAAACATGACAAGTGACATAATCATCAGGACCCAGGGGTACCAGGTAAAACTTGATGACCTTTATCCATTATGTTGTCTCACACCAGTTGTAAATCACTGTTGATTTAATCTGGAGGAGAAAACCAGTAATGTAGAAGAATGATGCTTTTAGGATTTTTTACAAACAAGAATCTTCAAAATGAGTGCTATAATGCTTTTAAGGGTCTTGCTGGACATGATGAATGTTTCGATAGCTCTCCTAGCATGCTGTTTTCTGTAAAAGATTTAGTAGGGATCCGTTTCTTTTTGTGTCACTACATCATACGTGTTCTGCAAAGTATTAGGATGTGCTGTATAATTCATGCAAAATACAATGAGAATTTAATAATGTCTTGTTAGGTTTTCACATTTCACAAAATAATTGGAATGTTCAGAGTGTTGCTTTTCTAGACATTTTCCACTTAAGATAATTTCATCTGCTGCTCTATATTCCCTCAGTTTCTCTTCTGCTGTTGTAGCTCTCTGCTCATTATTTAGTTTTTACATTTTAGTAGCTAGTCTGTCTTGCTGAGTTTAGTGATTTCCATGGTAATCAGATTATCTCTCTGAGTATTCTGTTCATAACAAACGTGCCAAAACCCTTAGTTATGGGATCATTTATCAGCAGAAACACTTTTTTCTTCTGTTCAGAGAAATCAATCTATTGAGTTACGCTGTAAAAGAACATTTACCCCTTTAGATTACTTTATCCTGTGTAATCTAACTGTATTACTGCAGTTTATTGGGAAAAGTGTCTCTCCATCACTGATTCACTTTATACTTCCAGTGACACACTCTCATCACATGTGCAGTGTCATCCTTCTGATTTCCACTGACTTGTGTCAGTTTGTGCAACGTGACCTTCTTGGCTTATATTCTTTTTGTTTCAGACTGATAACTGAATATGCATTTATCCATCCATCTATTTTTATGTCCCTAAGGATGAGCCTACTTTCTTGAAATAATTGCACAGTTGTCATCCAGATCCCTGGGGAAAAAAAAAACCTGATTCTGCGCAGATAAGTTCCAGAAATAGAAATGCTGAACAAAATTACTTGATCTAGAAAGTACAGGTAGCCCACTTTGAGCTGTGTAAGCATACTTGCTTGCGGTGTTTCTTTATGAGACCAGACGACTGCCGATGGCAAAAGGAAAGAGTCTGCTCTCTTTCACCGGGTAGGATATTACAGCTTTTATTCTCGAGTCCTTTCCTGCTTGGCTGGAGCTCTTCCCAGTGGCTCACCGGTGCCAGAGAGAGCGAGGCCTCTCCTGTGTCCCAGGACTTTTTCCCCAGGGGGCAGAGCCCAGAGGCAGGGACAAACCACTGCCCAATCAGGGATAAAGTGGGAGTGGAACAGAGTTGGGTTACAGCTGAGCCAGGACAAACCATGTGATTACAAACCCGATGAAAAACAATATAAACCCAATTAATGCATTACAACACTTGCTTCAATATCCACTTTCTCCCACACTTCTGTGCTGTGGGCAGGGTTGGCATACCCAATCTATTCATTATTTAATGCATATCTCATATGCCATCTAGAATGTGCAGGGTAAATATCACAGATATATGCTAGTAACTGAAGATGACTAAGAATGTGATGTGTAAGTATCCCCATTGTCACCCACACGGGGAATATATCTGCTGATTTTTGCACAAGAATAAGTGTGGAGGCAGTAATATTATTCGTTTAGAATATGAGATGAGTGTATTAAATAATTTTGAGTAAAACAAAGGTAATCTTTACCCTCGTAAGTTGTAATACATCACTAAGTAAAATATAAAAACCAAGAACACTGTTTGTAGAGCATAAAGGATATCTGAGATGTGAGGGAATGGTGTTACTGAATTTTGATCTTTAAAATTTTTTGAATGTTAAAAATCTGAGAAGTTACTCTTTTTTCCACTAAAAATATTTCATTTTTTCCCTATGTTTTAACTAGTAGCAGTCGTAATACTAGGATTTCAGTCAAAGGATTTATTTTTTATGTCTGTGTAGAGGTCATAGTAACATGAAAGAACTGCTGGGTCTCTAGAACCAGTCTCCAGCTTTCTCTGGTAACACAGTAACAAACTTAAATATAGCTAATTAGGTAAAATAAATCTAATTACTGCATAATTGTATATAGGGTCTTAAATGCCAAGCACGTGCTGGCTGCTGTTGATACCAGGACTTTTTGATTGACCCGTAGAGTTTCAGGTAGGAAGGTAATCAGATCCAAAGAAAGACCTGGTCAGAGGAAAATTGCAAAAAGCTTTGACTAAGCTGATTGTCTCATTACAAAGAACACCATAAATAGTTCTGTATAAGAATTGTAACCTCTGGGTTATGTATTTTCCTTATCTTATATTGTAATGGACCTTTGCAAACGCAGGCAGACACAGGCTCAGACACATGCACAATTTCTCTCTTGTCTGAGTCATACAGGGTACATCTTTGAGGAAACTTACAGTTTTGTCTTAGCAACACTTTAAACAGTGGGAAAAATGTTCACTAGAAGATTTCAAGACGGTTCTAGCCTGTTTGCAAGTATCAGAACACAATGAATGGCTTTTTAACTTGGCCTGTTTGGTTTTGTAATATTCTTGTCCTGTCCTCCTGTCAGGCTGCATCCGCTTTAAACAAAGGCATAACCACCACCCTCTGGGCTGCAGATCACATGAGGGAAAAGGTGTGTGTGCACTTGATCCTCTGCTAGAAAAAGCTCCACACTTGGATGTGTCTGATTGTGCATTTCTCCTAAGACATTTAAGCCAGTTGTACTAGATGTTACAGACTAACAAAATCTTGAAGCAGACAGACGTGAAGTATATCCCAATATTTGTATGTTTGGAGTGTGCAGGTGCTTTCTTGAGAGAGGATGATGCCTAAAAACATGGATCATGCTCAGCTGTGAAAAGATGAAGCATCTTGACATAGTAAACTTCGGATTTTCTGCATCTCAGTGGTATTTATTTAAGTTCCATAAAATAATAGATCATTCTTTTCACATGACTGAAGGAAATTACTAGTCTCTAGGACTAACCAAAGGGGATTCCTTCAGCCAGAAACTGTGGAGAGAATGTAGTGCTAAACTGGAAAAATATGAAGTTTTCAATATGTGGTTAATTTGCTAAAAATATTGTTGGAAACATAAAAATGTTTTTTCCTTTTATCTTCCAGTGAAAAACAGATCCAACAGTAAGATACTATGAATTGTCCAGTATTTTTGTCCAGCTTACATTTGAGTACTTTGTCTTAAAAGATTTCTAAAATTATTTATAATTGAGCAATATAAAACATTTAGCATAAGAAAAAGTTGTTGGTTTAATTTCATTTGCTTTTCTTTAAAGAATAATAGGAAGCCTCATAGAAAACGTTTTATTTGGGAAGAGCCTGGAGCAATGCTTTCTGGCACACTCAACAGAGGGTGTCAGTTGGTCCTTTCTGACGCCTCTTTTATGTGTAAATATAATGAGAAAGCTAGTGAAAAAAGACAACTTTATCTTGACTGTAAAGTTAGGGATCAGCCTTAGAAAATCCTGTGACTGGACTGAATCTATATTGGGATGCTAGAAAATCTAAATTTGATTTTCTTCTTTTTCAGACTTGAGGTTATGCTTGGCAGATCACGTATTTCTTCTCTCTATATGTTATATCCTATTATACAGAGTTTTACTCCTTTGTCTGTTTGCACAGTCCAGCCCAGACTGAAAAACAAGGATCTCTGGGTGCCCTTGTAGTACAAGAAGCTTTTGCTTGTTGCTTCTCAGTTAAAGCTATTTTGAGACATTTCCAATTTATACAACAGTAAAGTTAGGTATTACAAGTAAAATCTTTTTTTTAGGGTACTTGTGAATTTAATCCAATGTACATAAATCACCCTGATTAAATGACCCACATATCAAAGTGGTGTCACAAACAGAAAGCTTATGGTTCCAAGCACTGCATGGTGGACAGGCAGAGTAAGTACACAACACTGAGTGTAGTACTGAAGGAAGAGAAAACAAAGGGAAAACTCAGAGTGAATTGAGGTTTTACATAAATGAGGGTTCACACAACCAAGAGTTCTTGAATCCAAGATAATGAATTAACCAGTTCCTTTCTGCAAGCTAATTCTTTTTTAGAGATAAATATATATAGATATATAGATATAGATTTTATTTTATTTTATTTTATTTTTTGCAAACTGATCTGTACCTGAGCTTCTGCCAGGATTTTGTATTTGCCATCATTTTGGACCCATTTGTTTTCCTCTTCATTTGTGTGTCTCTGTTGCCTTTCATCCTCTCCCCCAAGCAGATCAAGCCATGCAGGCATTCTCATAAATCTGTTATGGGAGTCCTGATTTCAGCACATAGATGGCCTCTCCAAAGAGCCTCCTAGATTTAAGTCACTGAAGTCACTGTCACCTGAAGAAAGTACTCCGTATAAATCCTTCTCAACTTTATCAAGCACTTTGAAAAAAAAAAAATAGCACAGTAATTAGTTCCCACTGCTTACTAAGCTAGTTTATGGTCTTCCTGAAAATTGTCTCTGCTTTAAGATGAAACCAAGCATGTCCAAAGGGAATTTTTCTTTTTTAATTGTCTCTGCTTGTAGATGTAGTCAAACATGTCTAAGAGGTTCTTGGGGTATTTTTGACATGTAAACTTAAAAGCTCTATAACCTTCGTTTTACCTCGGTGTTTATTTGGTGGAGGATTTATCTTTCTATGCTAGCAGATTAGAACAGTGACAGTAAACTGCCATATAGATTAAATAGATTTTACAGTCTGATACAGCTACACATGGAAAAGCTGTGATACCAGTCAGCATCCATAAACTGTACAAAAACAGATTCCCCAAATTCTCTCAAGTCATTCCTGTATTTTGTCCATTGAATTAGCATGGTTATGTCCTAGTAATAGGAAGCTTCATTTGGTGTGTTCTTCCATAAAGTAAACTTTTTTTTTATTAGCTGGGAGGTCTCTGTGTGGAATTCTAGCTAAGTCAAAAGCAGTAGTGTTGAAGATTCATTGGAAACAGCCAGTTTAATCCCCCAGCTAACACAAGTATGTTTTCTTCAATTCAGTCAAGGAATCCAGGCTTATAAAATGACCTTGTAATGGTTTTTGAGGAATTGTTTACATGACAGAATCAAGAGAGATGAAAAACAGAGAGGTCACTCTTCAGAAATGGGCTGCATACAGGAAATAGGAAACGTATGTGTCAACTTTGCTTCCAAGTTCCAACACTGACATGAAACAAGACATAATGAAGGCTGTTTCAGGGAAGTTTCCACTTCTATAGGTTGAATCACACATAATGGCTAAGAGAAGGCAGCATAAGTGAAGTATTGTTAATAATGCTGTTGTTGCAATTTCTGGTATGGTTAATAATGCTGTTGTTGCTGGTGTTGCAATAATGTTGTTGCAATTGATTATGTGAAGTTTAAAAATGGTGTGCAAGAGTTCCTGTTCCTACTTTAGGACAAGAAAATTATAGATGTAGTACGCTGTTTGTGCTCTCGTCATTCTGTTCTATTTTGGTTAGACTAAAGCTCTTATCCTGATTCTAAACTAGCCGTAGTATTTTATTTGCTTTTAATTACATTACATTTCTCCACTAGTTGTAAGTGACCTGTCACTGCAGTTCATGAAATTGTTTTTAAACTTGTCCTCAGTGGAATTCCAGAGGAGAGAAATGTTTTCCCATAGCTCTATGCAATTATCAATTATACCTTCCCACTTTATTAAAACATGTTGCAACATTTTTAAAAGGAAAACATAAGAAAGCTTTATGTTTTGAATTGTTAAATTCTAGTCCTGATTTACTTCCACATCTTTACTGCTGAGCTTGAGAGGAGATTTCAACTGCTTATATGCCTTTTCATTTCACACTGAATTTATAGGAAGTTTCCAAATAATAACAGTCAACTTGGCAGGAATAAATGTAGACCAAATGGCGTAATCCCCACAAGGAAGCATAATTCTCTTATGAAGTATTTACAATAGCAAGCTTGGAAATCCAGCAATAGGTTATATTGTTAATAGATTGTTTATAGCATCTTTTATTGACTGATTCATTCTTAATGGCAACAGATTAAGTCACCTAACATTCTTCATACGGCAGGCAGTTCAGTGTTGCTTTAAGAATCCTCTCAGGTACGAGAAAGTTTCATTCTGACATAAATCAATAAATAGGACATAAATAGGACCTTTCAAAGTTCAGAAGTTCCCTGAAATGTTACTGAACTTTCAGATGCTCCCTTCCTCTGACCTGCCAATAACCCTTATCTCTTCTGCCTTCATGACCCTTTAATGTTTCCCTGGCTCTCTATTCCCTTCATCCTCCTAAAGAGCTTGGCTACTTCCCAAGTTGGATTCATCCAACAGGCCACCCTCCTTGGAAGCTCTCCCAGTCTTTGAAAAAGCCTTACAGTACAGCAGCCTGAGTACTAGTTTGCACATTTAAATTTCACATACTGCTGTTATTTTGGTATCTGAACTAAAAATTCCAGTGCTATAGTTTTGTATAGCCATCAATGTGCATTATATGTACCTGATACACCTGATAGCTTCAGATATGAAAGGATACTACAGCCACATACTTTACCCTGTTTTTCAGCAGACTGCAGTTATCTAATACAGTTTTGGATGAGGTGTTAACTTCGAATGCACAAAGTATAATGGCCCTCAAGAATTTTATTTTTAACAGCTAACTGCAACATACTTGCTCACAGAGATTTGTTCCAGTACAAATCACAACCTGAGTCTGATGGTTTTCACATTTTCCAGTTTGCCTACAAATAAATACAAGCTTCACAGGATTTTTTTGTAAAATAAGAAAGTATCCCAAGTGTCCCAGAAATATGCAGCTTTGTGAATATTTAAGCAATCAGTGTCAACGCAGCAGTCTAAACATTCTTCTGTGCCTGGCAAAAGGATGACTACTCACATGAACCTGGTGACACCTTATTTTTTTACTGTTGCCTCTGTATTTAAGATACTCCCTAGAATATTTGTAAGAGACTAGAATGAGCTCAGTTGCTTCTCAGTGATACAGATAAAGTTTAAGTTTGTTTTCTCAAAGGTAATGACAAAACTATGTCATTGCACTTGGGTCTAGTAAAAGTCAGCCTGTGGGCTCTTTCTTGGAGGTGGGACAGATAAGGGTGAAAAGGCTGTTGAGTCGGAACAAAGTCTTCAATGATGACATGGCAAAAAAGCAGTAAAAAGATCCAGGTTGGATGGTTGCAGCAGAAGTGAACCAAGACACCAAGATGGGCAGTGTGGATATGTTTGTGTGTTAGGAACCCCCTAAAAATTTGGAAGGATTGAGATAAAAGCTGGACTATTCAGTAAGGGCAAAATGGCTTTAACCAGATATTTCATCTATTACAGATAAAGTAGACTGTCCTTGGCAGTTACCTATCTATGCAATGTGCTAGTTTGTTTTTTTATTTTTCCATGCAGTTAAAACAGTAGACTCTGCTGTACATGTATATGGTCTGAATTATATTTTCTAATCCTTGGAGGACCAGCACAAAATATTTTAAGAAATTAACATTTAAGGTATAAAGCACAAATGTATCTATTTACAGGGGTAGACTGGACATTGAAAAACTGAAACAAATTTAGTGCTGCCTGGAGACTAAAGAAGTGCAGTGCCCTTTCTCTCTCATCCAGCACGGGCTTCAGCCCCCAAAGCATCTCAGTAAGCCTTATTAAAAAACCTGCTCCATTTCATTAATAACACTTTTGTACTGGGAGAATCAAGACTGGTCAGAGAGTTTGAGACACCACATCACAAGCGCTGAATTAAGGTGCTAATAATAATAAGTGCTAATAATCTCCTTCAACCAATAGAATGTCTGGGAACACTTTCTTTTCTGACTGTCCCTTTGTAGATTGGACATTGACATCTCTCTACTGAGAGACTTTTTCTTATGTCTCTAGAGGCAGGGAAATGATGTTTAAGTATCAGCTTCAAAGGCTTAGAAATTGAAGACTGTCAGAAGTACCAGTTCTATCAGTAACTGAAAATAGAGAATATTGGTTATATACCAAACCACTTACATGTCACCAGCTACAGCTTGTGCAAGCCCATCTTCTTTCACGTCCTTCACGATTTTACTTCCACTGGGACCAGAATTTCAGATTTATATTGTTCAACTGATCACTGTCATTGAGAATATAGTTGATGTTATTTATATGTTCTTTAAAAATACTACAGATTAGTAAGGTTAATTATGCCTTGCAATAAACCGGGGGTTGGTAACCTTAACTAGAGAGAACAAAATTTATTAATTTGTACTAATTTCATTTGTTTTAGGGTTGTGTGAATACAAAAGACAAAAGGAAACCACACAAACCCCCTCTTTACCTACTGAAACAGCCATTAGGTTCAGTGTTCCAGCTTTGAAGTCTCTAATATATTTTGGCCCATGAAGATGGATTAAGAAGATGTTGGATCGTTCTGAATAATAGACTTTGCCAAGTTCTTTATGCATAGGAGAGAGAGAGGTTTCCTGAAATGTGATACCCTTAATGGAAACAAATATCAAGAAAAAGAGTGTGAATAAAACTTGTAGTATTCTATCCAGTGGGGTAGAAGCCCCTATAGGTATCTCTAGCACCTCACCTTTAGAACAAGTTTCACCATCTAAACTGCCAAATCTTCCCAGAATTTTTCCCGAAGTAGTATATCTAGAAGCTGGATCCCAGAAAAGGTGACCAGGCACTGCAACAGCATCACAATAGTCAAATTCTTCAGACATGTCTCAAACACCCTTCACAAGAAGACCTGCCTTCAAGGTATGCTATATCTGTGGCAGAGAATTTGGGTCACATTCTATTGCTATACATGAACCTAAATGCCTAGAGAAGTGGCATATTGAGAACAAACAGCTACCAAAGCACCTTAGAAGGCCGGAGCCCAGGAAACCTGAGGTCCTTACGGGTAGTGGTTCCTATACACTTGCAGATGAAAATGAAGCAGCTTATTGTAGTGCTCAAGCCCAGCTTGTGCCCTGTAGAAACTGTGGCCGAACCTTTTTTCCTGACCGTCTCCCTGTGCACGAGAGGTGTTGCAAAGGAGGTAGCAGTGGTGTGAGGCTACCAAGCACTACCGCTAGTAAATCTGGTAAAGCACCAGGATATGGAACTCGCTCAGCAAGTGGTGAACCATCTAAGGCCCGTCAAGGAACAAGCAGGGCTGCACCAGCTGTATCTGACCAGGTAAATTGCTAAGCATGTGCTGTATGAAAGGGTGTGGATGCATCTTGATGCTTGGCACTCCAGGGGAGACTGGCTTGCCATGAAATTTAAAATCACTTTTCTTCAGAAGAACCTTTTAGTTCCATGCAAATGTTTCTCTGCTAAAGGATAAGGAAATGGGAAACACTGGGAAGGGGAATAAGGGAAACTATTCTTATTTATTTTGATTTTCCTTTTGAATGGGAGTAGTTCAGTTCTTTGTTGTCCTGTAACAAATTATATCCCCAAGAGGGACCAATGCTTGATATGGTTCCTTAGGAGATTCTATTGAGCAGCTTAGGCAACTTTTGGATGTCATATATTTTAGGACATGTTAGGTATTTTTATATAGCTGACATGAAATGAGATGTTTCATTGTCCTGCAAGCATCCAGTACTTCAAAACATGATTTTCATATTTTACTGTTATTCTTAATCTTGGCATGCACCATGAGTTTATTGAGGACTGCATGTTCAAAGGCAGCAGTTCTGGATATAACAGCAACAAAATAAATAAGACTGCACATTTTTTTCCACTGAATTTGATTCAGGATCCAAGAATAAAGAAGCTGATTCACATTATCCAAAAGCTACACAGAGTTTTGGAAAATGGGATATTTTTTTCTGCATTTGTTTCTGCACAAGCTGTCTTTTGGCCAGGAGTTTTGTAAGATAGATGTCTAAATTTAGGCCCAGTGTCCAAATTAAATGGCCTTTTTTTTTTTTTTTTTTTTTTTTTTTTTTTTTTTTTTTTTTTTTTTTAATGTGGGTTGAAATCCTGATTGCCTACATTACTTTTGAAAATGGGATTTAGCTCTCTGTTGCCAAAGGAATGCAATGCTATGCAAGGGCATTTCTTAAGATGCTTTAGAAGGCAGAGTATGTAATATGTTAGTTTACCAGCTGCTGAGTAAAATTAGGATAATAGCATAACCCTACCTCACATCAGACTAAAGACTTCATGAGCCCTTTTTTATTATGCTATATGAGGCCACTAATTGATATATTTTGGCAAATAAATGTTCACTACTCATGTCTTTTATCAGCAAATTTTACATAATCCACAAGCAGTTCAAAGTGCTGCACAGCTGCATTTATAGATGTAGGAAAAGTGATGCTATTTACACTACATTGTGCTCTTTCCCAAAGAACTGTCATTGCTCTAAAGGTGATTGTTCAGTGAAAGGCATGGGTGTGAAGCAGAGAGTTTAATCTATCACATAATCCTGCAGATTAAAAAAGAGAGGGTGAGGGCCATTTTTTATAGTTATTATACTATTAAATAAATAAATAATTTTAAAAAATAGTTTAGAGTGTGGTTTGGCACTGACAGTGACTCTGTGAAAAAATGTTACCCTTTTATCCAAAGTATCTGTTCCCTTTGTGGATTCACTCACATCTGCTGACTTGTTGAACAACAACATTATTACCACTTTTTACTTCTGTGAGCTCTCTAGAGCCAAAATGAAATCTGTTCAAATCTGTTTTCCCTTCTGTGTGAACAACAGGTTTCCTCATTTACTTCCAAGCTGTTACAGTTCATCAGTTGCAGTAGAACTAATGAGGCTGTATAGCTTCCTGTTTGTAATTGACTTTTAGACACTTTATTATTAACAATGACTTTTAAGAAGGGATGATGGATTTTACCTCTCTGAGGTCTATTAGTGTATTCTTTTTAGAGCTGTTCTTTAGAGTTCTTTAAAGTTACGAATTAAAGGCAGAGATGGGATGGGAAGATTGAAAGAAATACCCTGTGATCCAAGGGGTTCTTCAGGACTCACAGACAGCTTATAAGAAGTTGTTAAAGGAAGCCACTTTCCTGTAGGTTTAAATTCTCTGTGAGAGGATCTTCATTTCCAGTTGAACATTTTGAAAGGTCCACATACTGAAGGGTGTGGAAAGGCACTAAGCTTATGGAATAATTGCAGACTAGTTATGAACAGGGACAAGGTCTGTGTCTCCGCTAAAGTCTTCCTCTTTTTCCAGCATATGGTTTTAATTCTGTTCACCTTACCAGCTACTCAGCTGCTTATTGAATTCAGTTAAAAAACAGTGCTTCACTAGTGGTGGAGTGAAATGGCTACGGTTTTGTTCCTGGCTGGAACGCATATGGGGCAGTCCCTGTCTCATATAACAGGCTTACTCACTGTGACAGTGACTTATTTAAGTACTTGCTTAAAGTCCTGATTCAGCATAACATCAGAGGAAAACAAAAACTGAAAAAAACCCACCTAGCCTTTTTTGTAGAGTGTATTTAATAGTAGTGCTGCTTTCAAATATATTTAGGCAATGAAAAATGCCCTAAATGAAAAAGCTGGGTTTTCCTCATTTTCAGAATAAAATTTTGACTGATTTAGTGGTTCACCATGTAAAGTGCATTTTAACTTTACAGCTGCAAGCACTTCATCCTATGTGCCTCTGCCTGTATGCCCTGCAATTCTCTCCCCTTTAGCAAGTGTGCCATCAACTAGGCCAGTATAATTACTGACAAACTCTTCCTCGGTTCTGCAGTGAATGTCTTTAGAGGTGGAGACTGAACAGCCTCTGTAAGCTACCTCTTCCAGTACCTGTCCTCACTCTCAGAATCAATGAACACGTTTGAGTAAATCATGCCTGGCTGTGTAAAACAACAGCCTATGCTTAGAGACTCTCAAGGGTCACATCAGCTCAGAAATTCTGCTTTGGATTCTACTGTGTTATCCCAAACAAGAGAAGTGGTGTCTACAGCTACTGAAACACAGACTTGCACTAAAACAGAGTCTATTGTTCTATTGTTTCTTAGAAAAAAATGTGTGATACATGTAAATGAGTATCAATAACTTGCTGTGTGTATATGAATTATGGGATTTTTGATAATAGTTAGTGCTGATCTTAAAAGCCTATTTAGATGGTGCTGCCATCTGCTGTTTTCTTCTTATCTGGTTAACTACCTAAAAAGATTTCACTGATCTTCCTTTGCTAAATTGTAATGCATTTTAACACAGGATAAGTCTTGAAAATTTGTCTAGCAAGAACTTTGATGTTGTATTTTGCTCTAGCATAAAGCCGTGTAGCATCTTGGTAAAGGGAAGGGTTCTTCAGATGCAGTATAATTCTACTGAAGGTGGAAAGTCAGTGATGAGCTTTTTTTGCCTCACTGCAGTGTTTTTGAACTCCTTCCTAGGAGAATACTGACAAATAAATTTGCAAATATAGAAAGTTAGATGAGAATGGACAGTGAATGGATGGTTTGAATGAAACTTACTGAGTATTATCATTGGGAATGACTGGGCTTCCATCCTTTGCTTGTACATGGATGCCATATTCATTGACTTACTAAATTTGAAAAGAAAACACATCGGGAGCAAAATGGGATATTTCATGCTTCCACTGGAGTAATACTTTTAATTATATGCATCATCTTGCAGAATTACCTTGCTGTTCAAGGAAATTTCCTATACAGGCATATGATCCTTACGTGACTGCTGTTGTATCTGTTTCAAAGATTCGGTAGGCTGTGAAGTGCAGTTTCCGATAGTCATGAGAACCATGTGATACCCTGTCCATGATCCTTATGAAAAATGCCTTTTACTTGGCAGAGAAGAATGTGTGGAGAGGGCTGCTTTCATAGAATGTTGCTGCTAAGTTCTTGTACCAATCTTTTCCTAGCCTCTAACCCTTGGGCGATTCAAGTCTATGACAAGAGCTCCATCCTAGAGCAGGATGCCCCCGCCTCTTCCCATTAAAATACATGGATAATTAAACAAATAAGAAAAGCAGAGCAATGTGCAGTCCTGGATGATAAATATTTATGTAGGAGAGTTTGGGATTCAGTCTTATTGTGTGTACTTAAGAAAAAATAAAAAGCTTTGTGCAATATGGAAGGATTTGACCTCATGTAACACCATAACAGCAGCCTGGGGCTAACCTTAAGTCATGTCAGGTCTATTGAAAGGACATAGTTGCATAGCCCTCTGAGCTAAATAACTTCATTCATAGTCACGCAGACATACTTAGCAGTCTTGGAGTAAAAAAGAAAATACTGAGACACCAGAGGAAAGCCTAACTACACTGTTAGGTATTTGTAGGTATTTTTATAATAACACATATCCTCAGGAACAGACCTTCCCTACAACCCTTTTTGAAAGTTAAAAACAAAGCAGTGAACAGACAGCCTAGCCACTGGCCTGTGAGTAGTTTGGGTTGGAAAATTGCGGTGTTTCCAAAAATAGTTTAATTTCAAACTGCCGGCCTCCAGATGTGACATTTGGGATAGGCACACTGAAAATAAAAAGAAATTAAGGGTAAATATCATCAGCTGTAGAAATTCCAAGTAAAGCATGGTATCTTGGATTCCACAGTTAAAAAAAGAAATACCTGTTACTACCAATTGTT
The DNA here is from genome assembly GCF_015227805.2 of Hirundo rustica. Taxonomy (NCBI): domain Eukaryota; kingdom Metazoa; phylum Chordata; class Aves; order Passeriformes; family Hirundinidae; genus Hirundo; species Hirundo rustica. The sequence continues at coordinate 61,741,239 of NC_053488.1, read as the reverse complement.
AGGCTAATCTCTTTTGAATTTTAAACATGTGTACAGGGAAGAATTTGTGTGTATAATTGTATGTATGGTGGCGGGTCAATCTCAATACTCTTCTGGAATAAAAATAATTCTATCCTAAGAGTGACCTGATTCCTTTTAATTAATTCTGCTTTCTCCTCTTGTTTCAGTACTATTTTGAATTGTGGAAATTGCAAAAGACAGACATTTCTACTTGAAAAGATTTCTGCATTTGTACTAGGTGTTGCGGTGTCCTGCGTGCGCCTGGAAGCGCTGGCCCACGGGCTAGCTCAGTGTCCACACCGTGGCTCACACGCTATGGGTCAGGGTAGCTAGTAGCACTAGCCACCTCCTCCCCGTGGGTACTTGGTTCCCCACACCCAGCATAGGACAAGATGGCGACAGCAAGAAGGAGGACTCTCTGAGCAGGGTAAAAGGCTTTATTATGGGGGAGACCTGATGGGAGCTCCGCACCTGACCGCTGCTGCTCGGGAGAGCCCCAAACAAGGCTTGTGCACGTTCCTATATACGGGGGAGGACCAATGGGTGTTAACATTGCAACAGCCAATCAGAATAACTTGGGGTGGAACCGGGGGTGTAACCATGGAACAGGGGAACCAGTCACAGTTGGGGAGTAGGGGATTTCCCAGACACCAGCCTATCACTCAACATCCCCCCTGGAGCTTTCCAGGATCCAGGGAAGGGTCCCAGAATGATAGATAGGGCGCCCAAGGTGAGAGAGAGAGGAGTGACAGGAACAGGGGTAGGGTAGGGTGATTGACAGATAACAGGATGGCTATATAACAAGCATGGGGGGGGAAAACCATTGGGAGGAACAGGGGTACAAGGAACAAACCATTACATAAAATTTCTTATAAAAATACAAATGGCTTACGTAAAACACTTAAGAACTTGATATAACAACTCTCGCACCACCACAACTAGGATTTCTTTTTCGTTTTCTGTTCATATATGAAGAGTCCCTACCAACTGAATGTAAGTCAAATTGCTCTTTCCTAGTTCACAGCCAGTAAGTAACTATTTAAATGAATGACAGGAACCTACCTAATGAGAACTCATGGGGAAAGTGTGTTCTCAGTGATTTTACACATAGCATTTTTTTTAAAAAACCATTTCTAAAATAGTGTAACCACACCCACAGCAGGCATACACACTAAAAAAAGTCCTCTGACCTCAGGATTTTAGATTGTCGTATCCTTATCTAAAGTTCTCCAGAACCGACAAATAAACTCATAGTGTCTCCAGAAGACTTTGTCTCTGGACCCAGAGTCTTCAAAATCAGCCAAGTTCTAGCTCACGACTTGAAGTAAAGAAGTAGGTGAAATTTGATAATAAAAAGTTATATGGTATTTTTAAAACAGCTGTTGCTGTATTCATCTAAAAAAATAGGAGAAGGCTGTATTTTTATATATATTAGAAAATATGCTTATATAAAATACTGTTATCAAAGATAGCAATGAAATTACATTTGAAAGTCAAGAGGATGAAAATATCCTTGGAGAGACTGTCTTTGGATGTTATATTTCAAGACACTGTGAGAACTTTCCAGAAGAAGTCCAACTTTTCCCAGAAAAAAATATGCTTTAGAGAGTAGTATTTCTTTCATGTAAGTGAGATTACATGTGTGATATGGGAAGGCAATCTTATGAAGATTGTTCACTAATGACATTTTCAGGCTGTAACATAAATACAAGGCGAGCTGCCCAGAATTTTGTAAACACATTGATGGGCTGACAGAAAGAGTCATAAATACAGGAACAGGTTATGCTTTGTCTTACACAGCAGCAGAGGAAAAAAATGAAACCCCCACCAAACTTGTTTGAGTGAGAAAGATTTCCCGTATTTGGTCTGGAATGGCTGTCTGTCTGTTGAGGAGGGCAGGGAATAGCCCATCTCTTACTGGTATTCTTTAGTCAGAAGTGTAGGAAGTGCTGGCAGTTGTGAGATCCATCTGTGTGCCTCAAAGTTCTTCTCTACAGCTTGTTTTTATCCTACTTCCTGCAGCACGGCTGGTACTGACACCACACCTAGCCCAAGACATGCCTAAGGACACAGCTGGGTCCATAATCTGCAATACCACAGTAATTATACATTTTCAGCCTTAGATTATGTCTTTGTGAGGTTTGGGGTTGAGGAATCTTTTTCTTCTGTTTTTGAGCAGTCTTTCTCTGAGAACAAAAGCAGATACTCAGTGTGGAAACAATGACTTGCTTAGAGTCCAGTTCTGCCCTTGCTGGCAGAGTTCACACTAAGGCCTTTAGGATAAGCAAACAGCAGTTCCTATTTTACACCTCATCCTGAAATATCCTGGATTGGTTTTAATCTTTGAAAGCCAAGAATTCCACCAGCTAACTGATCTGTTGCAAAAGTGGGGTAAAGAACCACAATCACCTCTTGGGAGAACTGCCCTCTGTCTAGCTTAAGAGAGATGCTAAGGCTGGACAGAGTGCTTTGAGCTTTGTTCTGATGGAAAATGGAGTCTTTCTGTCACTGTACTAGACATCAAGAATTCAGCTAATGAAGTTTTGTTGCTGCTTTCCGTTTTACCTCTGGTAAGTAAATGGCTTCAGCCATTTAAGGTGGATGCTATATTGTAACCTGATGAAGCAGAGGTGTTGTTTATGCATGTGAAGACTTAGCATTTTCATGGACTTGAAGGTATGAAAATAGAAGAGGTGAAATTTAACACAGCTAAGTATTGGTTAGTCACACACAGATTTTCAGCCCAGCATCTGCAGAAGAAACCTGCCTGTTCCAGGTGCCCATTTAATAAGACAATATCTCTTAGAAGCCTCAGGCCTGATTCCAAACAAAACCAGACTGAAATAAGCAGTTACATGGATTTCACAGATAACCAGGTTCCTTATCTACGTGATTGCTTTCATACATAGTCATTGTGATGCAAAATTAATATTGAAAACAGTATTTCTTCTTCTTCACCATTGTTATTTGCAGCCAAAAGTGGTAAGACGGCCACCAACAGTGATTTGCTACATATGTGGCCGTGAGTATGGAACAAAATCTATCAGTATACATAAGCCACAATGCCTGAAAAAATGGCACCAGGAGAATGACAACCTCCCCAAGCACTTGAGAAGGCCAGAACCCAAAGAGCCTGAAGTCAGAACCATGCAAGGTAAGCTACAGAACAAATTAAGAGAGATGAGCAAAAAAATGTGAGGAATTAAAAAATATATTTTAAAGTAAGAGGCAAGCAGTTTGCAGGTATTTTTTTCCTCCAGTAAGTAAAAGTGATCATTACCTATGGAACATGCCTCCTGGGACACTCCCCTCTGTGTGCCAATGTGACCTGAATCTAAACACAAATAGATAAGCAACCTGCTTCACAGCTACATTACTACTCTTTGACTTCTTTTAACACTGTAGACAGTCGTGTCTTAAAACAAGCAAAAACATGCAAGAATAACATGCAGACATGACACAGAATCTTTAAGATAAAATACCCTCAGGCAACGTAGGTGTGAATACTTCAACCAGATTCTATTACAGTCAACAGCCCGTAGATGTTACTGATCCCTTTAATTTACAAATCTGAGAAGTTTTCATTGTGAGACAGTGTAATATAAACACAGTGGAGAAAAAATATATGTAGTAAAAAATACAGAATTTTTTTTACCAGTTTTACATGTTTGTGCTGTGGGATCTGTTTTCTAAGATTCTACTTCGAATTAATGAACACTGAAGATCCCCAGCACTCACAGAGATGGGCAGATATGTACACAGATATGTATCCCAGGGTCATATGTTCACTGTAGGGTGAAAAGTATATCCTATCCATGCTTTGCCTGGAAGCAGTTCCCAAAACTTCCCTATTCCCACACAAAGTTATTCTACCTTTCCTGCTGGATGCTTTCCCTGGCCCTGCCATCTGGTCTGAGCTACTTTGGGCCAAGTTTGGACCACTTCCTCACAGGCATTTAATTCACACACACTTTTTTTTTATATTCCCCACAATTTTCCTCAGCTTCCCATAATGTCTGGAAAAGTAGACAAAGTCTCCTACAACTCATTTGAGAAAGAGTCATACACTAGATCAGTTTACAGCAGTACAAAGAAATATGTCCTCAGAAGACATGTAGAAGAGAGCAGGATCACTGAGAACACTAACCAGATGTTCAAAATAATAATCAAAGTTCAAAAAATATAAAATTGGAACTTGGTTAACAGATGCCAAATGGCATAGTTGAATCTCCAGTAAAAGATGTGTTCAAAAGACATCTTCATTGTATTTGTTTTTTTAGATGTTAAGCACTTTTTAATTACTACACATTGTGTGGTAAAACAGATGGAGGAAATGAGAATTCCATGTGAAAGAGGAGGATGCAAAAAGGCAAATCAGGTTATTTTGAAATGCACTATTCTTATTTTGAAGGAGTGGAAGCAGAAAGACAACCACTTTTTGAGAAAACAATCTAGCAGAAGGCTTCCAGATATGAATCAGAAAGCTGTCTCATTTGCTCAATGAGTCATATCAGGCGTCTCGCATCTCCTGTGAGGTGTTGTGTGCCCACGGTTCCTCTGGGGATACTGACCTGCTTCCAGCATCTGTCCCTAAATTCCTGCTGATGCAAACCTGATCAGTTCTGTAGCTTGAGCTAAAATTGTTGTTCCCCCTGCAGCTGCCTCATACTCTTGACCTTGAGAAAATAATCTCAGTGTTGTTCTTTTTCCATAAGACTTACTCTTGATCATGTGGTAAATGCTATAACTGACCTTCAGACCACATGCATGTACTGCATGTCTCACAGTTTCTCAGCTCAGGGGGGAGGGATTACCCCTGTTGAATTAAATAGACAATGTTCAAAAAAGCTCAGAAATATGAACTGCTTACATAAAACTTTTTATAACTTACATAAATCTTTTTCTGAAAACTCAAGTGTCACAGGAAGACAACCACTGCCCTCATTACACAGTGTTTTGTTTGTGGAATGCCTAACACATGCCTGCAAGGGGAAAGTCATCTCTCTTCCCCCCTCTTTTTTTTTTTTTTTTTTTTTTTTTTTTTTTTAATATTCCATAAACTTTCCAAAGTACAGAAAATACACATTCATTTCCTGCAAGCAAAGGGGATATTTGTCTCAGCCAAGAAAAGAAACACTACTTGGTTGCTCTTCTAACAAAAAGAACATTAGGAACAGACATATTAAGAGATCTAAGGCTTATTGTGGTTATGTGAACCATTGGATATGAATCATGTTAAAATTGTATGGGAGTTTAATGAAGAGGTCTATCACGTGCCAATGACAGAAAGCATGGAATATTTTTAAATGCACAAGTCCTTTTCTTTTAAAAATTGTCCACTGCTAACCGTTCAAAGAAAAAAATCAGATTTTAAAATCTGTTTCTATATTATCATACCAAATTAGAAGGGTGAAGCAAATATGTGTTCAATTTGAGCCATGTGGATTTTTTTTTATGCATACACTTCAAATGAAAATCCTTAAGATCTAAATCCAGGTATTAAACAACATGCCTGGCCTTTTTGCAAATCAATTTGAAACAACACTACGTGAAAATCCATTTCAGAAGGAAAGTCCATTTCAAGATGAAAGTAAACATGATTTTTTTTTTCTTTTTTTACCCAAATTAAATCTTGAAAACATATCTGAGTGTTTGAAGAATGCTCCTGAGTTTTCAGAGCAGTCATTCTTCCTGCAGTGGAAAATAACTGACAGTAAGGCTGGATTAGTGTTTAGATGACAATAGATGAATCAGTGTAATGACCTCACGGGAAGTTGTGAGTTAAAAGTACTGTAGGTTTTGTCTGTAAAGTTTTAGGCTTAACTAAGATTTACTCCACTTTTTAGTATAACTTACATAGACTCCAACAGGAAGAAAATTTGGCCCCTTGTCCAGAGCAGTACAAAGAGCATATTCTCAAGTATGATATGCTCCCACCCATAGCCATGCTCAGATAACACATGCTTGTTAAACAGAGCTTGAAGCAAAGCCAAAAAGTGAATTTGCTGATAATAGTATGTATGCAAAGATGTTAATAATTAGCTGAGAATGCAGATCATAACACACAGCATGATGTTTTCTCTATACTCTCATACAATACAAAATGATTCAGTTTGAAGTTAATTTAATTCAACCCCTGGGACAAAAACCAGAGTATTTTTAATATATTTTTTACTCTTTTGCTTCTTTCTTTTCTTTTTCATTTGCAAAAGCAATATGTTTTGGTTAAACTGAAAGGCTCAGTCAACAGGTATTTCCTGAAAATATTTTCCATAAAGAGTTGAATGTGGGTCTCCAGAATGAAAGCTGATACTTTCTTTTTCTAATTTTCCAGCCAAAGGTTTCTATGATCTTGATGCTTTAAATGAGGCTGCCTGGACCAGTGCCCAAAGCCAGCTAGTTCCATGTGATGTTTGTGGGCGTACTTTTCTTCCAGACAGACTGATCGTCCACCAGAGGTCCTGTAAACCAAAACCTGCAAAGTGAAGTGGATGTAACACACATGCATACAAATGCATGTCTGCTCACACATATACAGACTCACACACATTTATCGTAAGCTAAATAAAGTGTGTGTGTGTGTGTGTGTGTGTGTGCGCACTTGTGCACATGAATACACACACATGCACTCGTACCTTTCAGAAAAACCATGAGAGAAATAAAATTCATCTGCAGAGATATGGTCACCAAAACTTTCTTGTGTAATGATGATGTGCTCCAAAAGTCTCCAGAGTAAAAATAAGCAGTTGCTACTAAACTGTAACGTCAAATACAGAAAATCAGTTCTTTGAAAATTTTTCTTCTCCTCTTTCAAAAACACTCTGGTGAAGACCTTTAGCCAAACTTGATTAATCTGAGAAACCAAGTTGCTCCTTTAAGTTTGTTCTTTTTTGTTTGAGTTTTCTATTTTGTTTTGTTTTGTTTTGTTTCAGCACTCAAGTGTTCACACCCTTGTGTAACTGCATCTCATGAAGCCCTTGACTGCTACAAGAGAAACCTTTCCATGTAAATGGATCTAGTCATGTGACAGAGGCAGACACAGGCTGTTTTAAAAATATACCCAGAAGTGCCCTCTTTTTGCTTAAGAATGATACTGACCATGTGATTTATCCTCAGCTCAGTAAACTGATCATGCCAAAAACTTTATAAGTCAGGGAAGCACATCTTGGTCACGAACTTTGTAAAAGAAAACATTTTCATGTCAAGGCAAAACAAGCATGATGTGCCAGATGGTTGGCATAAATATCACTCTGCCCTCTGTACCAAACCTCTGTAGCTATAACAGAGAGCCAGTGTTGGCTGGAAGGGTGGGTATTAGACAAGAAAGCCATGGAGAAGGTGTTTGAAGGTGCTATTTTGAAAAATGCTGTTACATTATGTAGAGGAGTGAGTGCCAAAACACATTGGTATAGGAATAGGCTAAGCACATGAAGGAAGTAATACTCCCTTTTACAAGGTACAGCAGAGAGCAATTATTATTTTACTTACTCTGGAGCATTTTATTAAGTGGTGAGGTTATTCAAAAGGTATGACAAAATCCAGTACAAGTTGTGAACTAGCAATCTAGGCTTCCTGTTATCATGAAAGAAACTGTACCTCATATATGGGCTTAAGGCCTAGAGTTGTCTGTTATGTATTATGTGATTGATGTGACTTTTCTCAGAGCATTCACACTTACTATTGTACTTACAAATCAGAGGAAGTGAATGCTTTCATGTACACTAAAATGAAATATGAGTACCAGCAACTTTTCTTTTCCAAGCAATCAAGTTGTGTGATTTGTGGAGTAAGTGAAACAAGAAGTAATATCTTTGTTCTGTTATTAGAGAATTGCTCCTGGCTCCAGCCCTGGAGGGCTGTTAATTCAGACTGGAGAAGTACCAGCATTCTTTGCTGAAAATAATTTCCAAAACAATCAGTGGTACCTCAGCAGCCCTTTCATCTTTGGAATGAGGATTGTACAGTCAGAAGATAGATATCTTCTAGAGTCAAAGGTTCCGTTTCTGTTCTACAGAAAAACGCTGTGTAAACTCTGCAGATCTGCTCGTAGTGTCTTCAGTGTAAGAAGAGGTGCTGTTGGAGCTCTATCAGTGCCACCTGGAGGGTGGGAGAAAGCTTGTGGCCTGAGACAGAAGAACAGGGGCACTAGTTTGTGGTTGATAGACTGGCTTCTAGGTGCTGCTGGCTGGCAACATACACTGTGAGCTCCTTAGGCTGTTCTAATTCACACCAATTGCTGGCCTACTGACAAGTGGTTTGGTAATTGGAGGATTATGGATGTTATACAATCTCACCTTTGTGTCCCCTCTTCCTCTTCTTGAAATACACTCTTTTCTTAGACAGAATAAACATGGCTACATCTACCTCACTGGGTCATCGAGATTCACTACAACCACTTCAAGAGCAAAAATATATTTTAAAGAAATTAAGCCTTTGCAGAGTCACTGCAGTGTTTGGCATTAAAAATTCAGCTCTGCCACTTGGTGGAATTCATATATTGGAGTCCCTGTGTCATTCTGGAAGTTGAACTTAGTGTCCTGATGATGTTAAATCTGTTAGAAATTTCACCCAGAACACTTTCTCTGTGTTTCATTGTGTCAGCTCTACACTTGTATATTTTTTGGTTTCTGGATTTTTTTTCCCAAAAAGTAGTAAAATCTGAATATTTATGAACAATAAAAAAGTAACGATATTCAATGTACGTTGTGTCTTACCCAGAAATACCATTGTATGGGAACTGCTGAAGCCATAAGCCTAGAGTATGTTTTCCACATAATCTTTTAAAAAGGGAAATGAGGATGTGGCAAATTAAGAGCTGTCTCTGCTAGTAGGTGATTGCTGCTGAGTTCTGAATTTAATGTGGGATTTGAGAAATGGTGACCCTTACCGTTCACAGAGTCAAGTCAGCATTGGGCTGTGAGGGCTGATGGTGAGACCAGAGCATGCTGGCTCCAGAAACCCACTTGGAGCTCTCAGAAAGATCTCAAGGGTAGTAGCATTCCCTTTCCTCCACAACTTCATGGGAACAATTATTTCCAAAATATGTAGAAATACAAAAATCACCTACATAGGTGTGCATATTGTTCCATTTCAGACTGTCACTCATATCCCAAGGTTACTCTGTCACAAGATTTTCTGCTGAGCTCACAGATGACGATAATGAGTTCAAAGCTAGCTGTGTTTACTGGGAGAAGCACTGAGAGTGTCTTCATGGCTTGCTCTCAACAGAGTTAAAAGGAGATCTCACGCACATTTCTCATTATTGCTTGGTATGTATAATTTTGACTTTTTTTTGCAGGAAATGAGGAAATGAGAAATTGAAATACTTTGCTTCCTTTGTTGCTATACTTTAGTGATTTGTCATTTAACCTTATCTCAGCACTGTTGGTTCAATGTTATTTCCAGCTGAATCCCATGTTTCCTACTGCTACAGTACATTTTAAGAGCTGAAAAATATCTTCTGGTACTTCAAAACCGGTGACATTTCATCTAGTTTCCCACAATTGTGCTGATAGCAGCTAAAACTATTTCTGGACAAAAGATGCATAAAGTCAGGACATGGATTGACAAACAAAGTACAATCACATTAAACAAATGAGCAAGCACTTTCCGATCATAAATAAAAGCCATGACTTATGTTTTAGTTCAGCCATTTGAACCTACCAGTTTCAAATAAAATATGAGGCACCTTATGAAAGCAAATCAGAAGATCATAGTCAAGCTAGAAGAGTTTAACTGCAGACTTGAAAAATTGGGCATTAATGAAAGAATCCATAACTGTAGTTAAGTATTATGTTTAGACTGTTATAATGTATTGAGTTGGGAATGTCACAGTTACCATATAAACTTGAAAAGGTCCTGCATCTTTAAGGGCAATAGTTAAAAGTGCCTAATAGGCCTGAACAAGACAGTTTCATGGACTCTTTTTCTTAAGGACTACTAGGAGTAAACAGACCACAACTTGAGGAACAAAAGCATTTGTAAATGTAATGTCTGTTTCTAATTAAAGATAGTGGGCACTTATACGGATGTGTGAATTCTCCTTGCAGGCCACAGACCTAGAAAGCATATAGCACCATGCAGAAATGATATTTTCAGTATTGACTATTGACAATTTGAATGCTTAAGCTTTACTCTAGTACTTGTAAACATGATTTTTGATCCTGTACTCACTGAAACAAATCCTACAGTAATATATGAGTACAGGATGATCAGATGCTGACATGTGTATGTGTCTCAATCAAATTAGAGCAGTTTTTTATAGTGGCACACAAGCTTTGAAAAGCCTGTTTTTGCTTAACAATAGAATTTCACAGTTGAGAATTTTGGTTTTATTACCCAGTTCATGGAGCTGGTCCATGAACAAAGAATTCTAGGTAGTCTTTTGTCTGAATTGGTATTTTCTTTAAGGGTCTTGTGATTAGTTTTGCTTCTCTGTCAGTGGGGATAACGCTTCTTAATTCTCTATTTCTGAACTGTGTCAACCACAATGAGTACAAATGATTTTCCTGTATCTGGAGACATGCCACCATCAGCAATAAGGTAGGATTGTGAAAAAGCAATATTAACCCGGGGCCTGAAATCCACCATAAAACAAAACCTGCAAGCCTGGAAAACCCTCCACGAAGGGTCTGTCTAAATTCTTGCATGCTGTTACTGTTTGTTCCTTGGTCAATATCATAACTGACATACACAGAGTATTGACCCTGGAGCATGCAAGGATTAGGTACTCCTCCTAAATATGTATTAAAAAAACTTCTCTCATTTTCAGTTGAAGAGAAAAAAAATTATCTTCATTGAATTGAGAAGAAAGGGTCGACAACAAAGCAGGAAAATGTACCTGACAAGTGAGACTCCAGGAAGCTAGACTTTTTAACTGTTTAACTTGTCAAAAAACCATAAAGTGCTTTCTTCTTTCTGGAATGAAACAATTGAACAATTTCAAAGCAGGAATTTGTTGCTAGTCAAACTCAGAAGTAAGAAACCCAGAACTTTCAAACGGTTTACTGAGATTTTCAATAGACTGTCTATGGCAGGATTTTTACAAACAATTTTTTTTAAAAAAAACTATGCATAAGCATAGGACTAATATGAATAAATTTAGGCCAGCCTTGTATTACAGTATAACCTGTAGAACACTGGACTCTAAGATTCTTCCAGATTATGAAATATAATTATTGGCATATATTTTTCAGGACAGAAAACAGTTGCAGAAGTCTAAGAAAAATATTGCAAGTAACTAGTGGTATCTCTGGGTTAGGTATTCAAGGATTCAAAGGTAGCAAATTAAAAGAAGAAACTGAAAGATGCATATATTTTAAAAATGGTGCCAGCTCTCCAAGAATGTGCCTCGCCCCACCCCCCCCCACCATGAAAAAACATGAAACATGTAAATAACAAGAATGAACTGCTTCTTAAGGTAAGAGTGTTTGAATTGAGTTAGGATTTGTACTTGTATTTGAAGCTGAATCAGACTGCCAAGTCAGGTTGTGATAAGGAGGTATTTAGAGCAGCAGTGAGAGATCTCTGGACAAAAAAAAAAAAACTTTAAGATACAGTCTCAAATGAAAGGTAAGCTGCCAGTCTAGACAGAAAGAGAAGATTGATTTCAAAACAATTAGGTGCTTTGCCTTCCTTGCTTTTTCTGGCACCTTAAAGGGAAAAAGATTTACCCAGGTTAGCTCATAGGACTTGTAAATCTAAATAGTTAGGAAACTGGCTGTTCAGGTTAGTTTCACACGTTATTGTTGTAATACATCCAATTCAAAACAAGTCATACTTACTGCTGTCTATTTATACCAAGTTTAAAGACTGGAAAGATGTAAAATAAGGGCTCTGCCAGATACAGCTTGTGATAAAAGCAGGTTTCCAAGACCTCTTTCTCCAGTCTATTCCCTCTTTGTAACAATGCTGCTTTGTAAGACACCCTAGCTTTCCCTGTAGTGGTTTTCCTCCCTGTGTCCCCTGCTCTACCATTTAGGCTTATTTGATGCATTCAGACAGAGGTACCTTCTCTGAATACCTCTTGGAGAATAGTTAAACTTCTCTGTGTATTGCCATGAGGCTGCAAAATATGTGCAGCGTGGAAGAAGCCAGAGTCAGGAACAGGGATCACGCACTGCGCTCCTTGTTACAAAGTCGTAATCTGGATGCATTCAAATAATACAACAGAGCCTTAGTATGAAATGTTTACATTATATCAGTCAGAAGATAAGATATAAAAATAGTATGCATCTTGGCTATGAGAATAAAGAGGCTCAGTCTCTTCAGTTTCTCAAAGACAAGACAGAGAGGCTGTTTGATATGTTATAGATGCCTTATTTCAACTCTGATTTTTTATAAACCAAGTACAAGGGTAGAAGTGAGCACTGACAAATTTCCACTTTTGCATACTTAACCTTGACTTGCCCAAGATCCCAAGAATATTTTACTAACTTCATCTCATGTGGGTAATATAACAAACTAGATACCAAATTCCTCATTGATGTGGCACTAAAAATACCCAGTACAACTTCCAGAATATCAGCTTTAGCAAAATTTAGACTTCCAAAAAGACAAGGGAGGACATGTCAGCTTGTCTCTTTTGAAAAAGTCTGTGGAAAATATCTGCAGATTCTCTAGGGTTTCCCGTTCAGTTTGGTCTGTGAAGCTGATCTGAATGGCAGAGAGAAGAGAGAGTTGTCCGAAATGTGACTATGGTATGAAGTGGTCTCGACAGGCAGTTTCTTTTGAGGAGAGGTGAGAGGCCTTTCTCCTTCTCCTGAACATTGTTGGTCAAAGGAGTTATGTGCCTACATATCTCAAGAGATCCAGGCATGCTTAACTAGAGAAATGCACCTGTATTTGGAAGCTGGAATGAGCTGTTAGCTTGTGCAAAATTTGTCATGTGTTAGGAAGAATCTGAAGGTCTGTGGGTGTGATGATGAATACAGGGCAAGTATAATGTTAGGAAGCATAATATTTCTAAGACTGAAGAATAAATAGAGCTTCTATCCAGTAGGTTTCTCGCAATTATATACATGTGTTATGAATGCCTTGAGAGTTGTTTTTTTTTTTTTTTATTAGAACTAAGCAAAAATTTCTGGAGTCTTATCAGATCCATAGTCTGATTTTTTCCTGAATGTGATCCTCTCAAATATTAGTAGGCTGCTCTTCTAAGGGAAAATTTGTCTGTGGAGAAGGAGAGTTGGTAACCTGATTCCCAAGGTCCTTATTCAGTGACTCCAGACTAACTTCCTAGTCCATGGGGCACACTAAATGTCAACATGTTCCAGGCAAGCCTAGGAGTTTCACAGCACTACAAAAAAGATCAGGGAGGACAACTCTGATCCTCAATAGCTGGCACTTCTTTACACCACAGGTCCAGCAATCCAGCCTGAAATAAATGGAAAGATAAACTCAGTCATTTGAAGTCAAAGTTTAATAAAACACAGCCATTTTTCTGTTGTGGTTTGTTTGTTTGTTTGTTTGTTTGTTTGTTTGTTTCTCTTTCTCGAGGGTGTCCTTAGTCCAGTTTATAGCCTCCATCTGTCTCTATTATCCACAATTTGAGTCTGCATTTTTTTTCATGCCCAAAACCTGTTACAACACCTCTGTTTGTAGATGGTTGTTTTGCTTGTGATTTGGTTGGCTCACTTATGGGGTATACTTTTGTATTTTGTTTTCAAATTCATTTTCATCATATATTTTGATTCATTTAAACCAAGTCATGTAATAGAATTCTGTACAGTACAATTACAGTGATACAGGTAATTAGTTTAAAACAACCTTATGAAGTAGCTGGTTTTTTGTTATCCAAAAGCTGCAGTATCATCCTGATATAATGAACAAGCCCATTTAGAGATATTTTTAATGGATAAAACTGACATGAAGGTATGTCAAAGTTTCACTCCTCTCATTAATGATTATGAAAACCCAGTTTAGCTGGCATTGGGGGTGGCAGTCTCCAATGCAAGCAAGATGTTTGTCATGAATAAAGAGCAGGAAAAGGATACCAGCTGTTGAGAGCAGAGTTACAGTACATACCCAGTGCTTTTCCACATTGTGGTAATACAGATGTTTCTGATCTGTTCCGCTTGGGCCAGTGAAGAGGTTTTTTGCCTTTCTGAGAGGACAAGCTGCAGGTGAAGCTGTCCAGCCCTGCAGCCATGCTGCAGTCTGCAGCACTACAATTAAATGCCCATCTAAGTTCAACTCACCGGGTTCTGACCTTGAAAGCATTCTAACCATGATGATACAAATAGGCTAACACATTCTATTTGCAGATTTTGCAGCATGTGGGATGTCCCTTGCTCTGAGCTGCACTTGGTTCTACTGCCTTAAAAAAAACAAGTATTTCCACTCATGTTGTATTTCTCAGAGTGCATCACCCAAAGTCTAAGAGAAATAGAGGGTTAGAATAATCTGATGAATGTCAAATATGCATGTGAAATGTGTTCTTTAATTATGTTTCCCAAGAAAAACTTCATTAAACAGCCAAGTCCTCTGACCTGGAAGTGGAAAAAATAAAGCAATTACACAGATGAAAACTAAGCACTTTTAGGGTTGGGTCTTTGGCTAGTTTTAGGAAGTTGTTTGTCCCCATTCAACAGCATAGTGGTCAAGGGACCAAAATCCATTTAGGAGTAAAAGTAGAGGGCCAAACTACAACTTTAACTTCGATATTGAATTTTTAAAAGTATTTTTCCCATCTCATTTTTTATTTAATCCAAAGAATTTTTAGATTCAAAAATCCCCCAAATATATTATGTTCTTAGATTTAATTTCACTTGTTTCCTAAGAGCTATTTCTGTTGAAGAAAGAATACTATTTTCACAGAATATATGACACTTTAATGTCAAAGTCTCACATTGCAGCAGTTTTCTACTACTTCCCATTCTCATGATTTTTCTAAATCTAAAGAGAGAAAAGGTGTTCAGGAAGCACTTTGCTTGCTGCAATCTTGTCACCAGTTTGGGCCATCACTCACTCTGGTATTTCTTTAGAGAGACCCAGACGACTGCTGATGGCAAAAGGAAAGAGCCTGCTCTTTGTCCGGGGAGGGGGGATTATAGCTTTATTTTCCCGTCTTCGCTGGTGCCAGAGAGAGAGCTGCCCTGCCCGTCCCGGGGCTTTTTCCCAGGGTGGGACGGGCCCAGAGGCAGGGCCAGGCCACTGCCCAGTCAGGGACAAGGTGGGAGTGGAACAGAGCTGGGTTACATTCCAGTGTGGGGAATGGGCGCGGCAGAGCAGGGACAAAACACGGGATACAGTTTCCACAGGGAACAGGGGAAAACATTACAAATCCAATGAAACACAATATAAACCCAATTAATTCATTACAACAACTCACCTCTACACCACTTATGCTGCATCATCTTGTGGATGAGCTGCATTGCATAAAACAGAATTAAACTATGTCTGGATTAACACAGTTGCTTACAGCTGGAAACTGATACAGTCTCCCAGTAGCAGACACAGCATTCTACAGTATTTGTACAACAACAGAAGTGACTAAAGCATTCAGCATAGAAGAGATATAGATACTTCTATATAAAAGGGTTCAAATACTTATTGTTACCCTGTCTTTGTACTATTAGATACCACACTGTAGCAAAACAGCACCACTATTCAGTATGTCATTTTTTTTTTTTTTCCTACCTTGTAAACATTGTACTTTCACATGTGGTAAGAGTGACCAAACATGGACCTTAGAAAATGGATTTACTTGCATTTTAACAAAACCCAATTTGTATAGTTACTTTTCTAGAGGAGTTTGGGGATTAGTGAGAAGTAGTCTGTTGGATCCACAAGCACATTAACCCTGATTGGGTCTTTTTGTTTTGTCTTTTGTTTTGTTTTCTGTGACTTTCTGTTCATTCAGCTTTAAATTATTAGCAACTCCGTGTCTGCAAGAGGAACTTGAAAAACTGTGCTTTCTGAGCTGTCTTGTGTGCTCGTGAAGCAACAAAGCCCAGCAGGTGGCAATAGAAGCACTTCTCGTAATTTGAAATCGTTGAACTCTTGTAATCCAATAGCATTTAGCCTTTCATGGGTCTGACTTGCATGGAAAATAAGCCTCATACTGAAGGTGATTCTATTCACTAGAATAATGCAAATTCCACATGTGAGAGTCTGGCATTCTTTCCATCTCTGGATCCTTCTCGTGTCTTTAGAATTTACGAAGTACTATTGCATTCATCTCAGATTGAACAGTGTTTTGTAGCTGCTGAGACCAGATTACATCTAGAAACACACCTCTGATATTTTATTTCTGTAAGTTGAAAGAATGAGCTCTGACCAGAAATTTCTCCTAAAGTGCTGTTCTTAGCAGGTTTTATATATGGGTCAACATAAAGTAAATATTTTCATATGATTAAGGTTTCAAAAGGTTTGCTCTATCTGCAATTAATCAGCTTCCTTCAAAACTATGACCTCTTTCTGCAGTATGATTTCAAGATCATGTCTCCTGGTGGCTAACACTGATTTCCAGCTCTTTTTGTACATAAATCTAGTGTTTAGAGAGGAGTGAAAATACTTAAGATTGGATGAGAATATTTTACTTCTAAACAGACTCAAAGAGTTTATGGGAGAAGGCATACAAAGGTACAAAGGATATATTGAAAGAAGATGTTTATAGTCATAAGCTACTCCCATAAAGTGTCCAGATTATCTGTATATGCTTAGAGAAATATATTGAGAAAGTGAGTTGTAGTGGACATCAAATTTTCTTCCAGGCTTGTGGATACTGAAATAAAAGAGTCCCTCAGGGTGAAACTTAGAACCAGTAGTGCTGGAGAGCCACTAGGAACTTCACACAGACCAATGCATGTGACCGCCTCTAATAAGAGTAATACTTTACACTGGCACTGCAACCTCTCTTCAGGGCTCTCCAAGTACTTTAAAATCAGCCATTAGTTCAGGCTTACAGTCTGTGCCAGGCAAGGCTTATTACCACCACTCTAAACTGGTGAAACTGATTGCTGCTGAAATGGACTGCAGCATTACAGATCAGTCCTGTTTTTCTCTGCCTACTTTAACCTCCAAGAAATTGACCCTAACTCTGGTTTGCTAGAAGCTTGAAGTTTGCTGGAAGCCTGATCTTCTGAACTGTAGCAGACAATGTAGGGGTTAAAATTATTTAATATAGCAAACCAGTTCTAGAATAAGTCAGATGTAGAGAGACCAATATGACTATGTAAAAAACTTTGGCATTTTCTGTAATGCTAATGAGAAAAAGGTCTTTGCAAATGCATTCCCAATCAAGGATTATGGAGAACAGAACTGGTTGCTTCTGCTCATATTAGTACTGTTGCTTGAGAAATCTGTTGAGCAACCTGCTCAATGCCAGGTCTTTTATTCCTCGGTAATACTTTTCTAATTCCTACTACTCACACTTCTGTCATGCATCTGGAGTGAAAGATTCACACACCACAGACCAGTAGTATATGATGGAGAAGACTGTTGACTCCCAGCATTTATCCTGACTCCCAGAGGCCCCTGCTCAAGAAGAAATCCTTCAAAATTTTTCAAAGCACCGTGTACCTGGATCCTTATGCTGTATGAGAACAATTCAGAGGATGCTACAAACATGCTCATCTGACATGCTGCACAGTATTTTCTTAACATTTAGACACTTAGCTTTCTGGTGTGCTATTTGCTCTTTTGGCTCTAATTATGTTTTTTGTTTTGTTTCCTATTTTGCTCATTTGTTTTAAAAAAATAATAAATAAAATTTAAAAAGGAAAAAAGTAGGACCCCACAAAACACACTCTCTCAAGCCCAGTCACAGTCATAGACACACATGGGGCTCAAAGGAGCTCATTGTCTGCCTTCTGATCAGGCTGTACCTGGAGAGGGTTCATGATTTTCAAGTTTTGTTCCCAGAGGCATCACCAGGAACATGAGCAGGTTGCTTCTGCTGGCTGTGACAAGAGCTGAGGCATGGTCAGTGAGAGAGATGAAGACCATTTCCTTTTAAGTCAGGCTGTCTGACAGACTCTCATGAGAAGAGACCGCAGTCTGACAAGCAAATCTCAGCGCTGTGTCACAGCACTACTCACGGTCTGTGACTCCCTAGCCTTGGGGCCCAGCCCTCAGAACAGACCCCTGTGGAAGAAAAGCACCAGGACTCTGGCACACCATCACCATCTGGGTTTGATGAAAACAACTCAGAGGTGAGGCCACCCATTAAGTGTTGGGCACCGGCACTACCCTCTCCCCAGCTATTCAACATTACACAGACCCTCAGGTTGCAGGCAGGAGTGCCTCCTGTGCCTGGGAGGACGCATCTTGGCTGACGTGCTTTGACGTGGGGAAAGAGAGCTGGGAGGTAGTTGGGAGAAGGAGCACATTTGGGAGTTGCTGGGTGGAACATGGGAACTGTCAGCAGCATCCAGCCCTTTCCCACATCACTCCTCACTGCTGTGTACCACCCACAGGCTGCACAGAGAAGCTTATTGGCTTAGTGGCAGCTTCCCATGCCCAGAATTGCCACCGCTGTGTTGCCACTTGGCTGCCCCCATCACTGAGTAATGCACATGGTGACAGAAGAGATTTCCATCGTGTGCTGGTCTCCCTGACAGCCCTGCCAGGTGCCCACAGCTTGCTGCAGACCTGGCGCACATGGGAGATTCACAGTGACCAGTCACAAAGGACTGAATAAACACCTCTAAGAGATTTGGATTCCCAAGTTTTGAAGTACATTGAAGGATTATTGTGGTCCTTATGTTACTTTTCCTAAGAAGGGGAAATACACATCATGTTCATCAGTGTAGTGCTAAGAAGGCTCAAATCTCTTGCTGCCCAAGCTACATTTGTTTAAAAGCCCGGGTATCGAAAATAAAAGACATACAAGTCATGGAGGCAAAAAGGTGAACCTTTTGGATTCTAGCATTTTATTTTCTTCAAGCCCTTCTGTTTCATCTCATTATTCCCCTCCCTCCTATTTTCATTTATTGTCTATATATCTGACCATGTCTGTATTATCCTTCTTTAAGTTTCAGCAGACATACTTTCAATGTTGCCAAAGCTTGATGGGTAGAATTTCATTGTGTACGTCTGTGTATGCCACAGATTCAGAATTTTTTTTTTGGATCAGAAACTCGGTGGAATATCATATTTTGGAGAGGGGAAAAAAAAAAAAAAAAAAGAGGAAAGAAACCGAAGCCTGAACTTTGGTCTTGTTTACATCAGAGAATACAGTGAAATTGTTTTTGATTTCTGTGCATGTAATTGAGAGCAGACTTTGGCTGAAGTCATGTATTTTGTCAAAGGCAGAAGACCTTGGTCAGCTGTGGGATATTGATTAATTATAACCACCAGGCTGTCTTTCCGGTGCAGGTGGTGCATTGTTATATCATGTATTTATACTCCCCAAGTATCTAACTTACTGGATCTGCAGACTTCCCAGTCTTTATGAAGTGTTCTGTAACAAGGAAGAAATTAATGGTCAAAATCAGCAATGAGCCACAAAAGTGAAATCTAGACTGGATCATTGTAAGAGCTCTGTCTGGGCCAGAAAGTATGTTTATAAAGTTTCAGCTCATCTAATTACTATGGAGAAGAAATGGAATGGGGGAAGATGTTTGGCACCTGCCAATGCCAGCAGGTGCTCAGCACCAGCTTAGGTAGGGCCCAGTGTGAGTACACGCAAGTGTAAAAAGAGATTGGACTATCCCCCACACATGCATGCAGGATTACAGAGAACAGCAGGAAAAGCGTTTACAGAATCCTTCCTGACCTTGAATTCACCTCATCCTTTTTCAGTACATAAACTACTGTAAATATCAGATGTGACATACTGCAGTTTGATGCAAACCAGTACAAAATTGCATTTAAAGTACCTCCTCTTTTAGCAACTGGGTAGAATCAAAGATGACCCAATTTCTACTGTTTCTTACATACACCAGATATTTGCTTCGAGTCTCAATTACTACTAGAAACACAGCATATTTTGTGCAGTAATGACAAAGAGAAAAGAAGGAGTAGAGAGTACAGAGGAGTAGAGGTTTTTATCCTGGTAATACAATTAACCTCAATACCTACTGGAAACTCCAAGCTGAGTATTATTTTAAAGGGTCATTAAGAGCTACATTTAAAAGTAAAAGACAGCCTTCCTAATTTCTGCCCCATTTCCTTACTGGAGAGAGGAATGGAAAATGTGGTTCCTATGGTGTATTAGAACACAATTATGAACAGTGAAGGTCCCCACAGATGCCACTTCCAAGAATATAGACACAGATTTATTAAAATGCTGAGCATGTACAAAGAGAACCCCTGGAGTAGAACATGTTAGATCCTGGATGATTATCTACATTGAAGAAGTAACTTCTAGAGGGTATGTTGGCAGTGATTCCCAGCCATATCCCTGTATTCCCTTCCTCTGCAGTATCTCAGGATGCAAGGTGGAGCAGCTGAAGCTCTTGGAGGAAGATGTGTTAACCAACTTCACTTCTGAGATCCATCCCAGTTTTCAGCAAGAATGGCCAGCCTCCATCTCTGTGCCAGAGTCTCCCTTGGGGGGGATGATGTTATCTTTGCTCACCAGGTGCCTGAAGAGCTAACACCCTCCCTGATCTGCTGCATCAACCAGTACCTCAGTGTCAGCTGGGTTTCTTTCCTCACCACGCACATCAGTCAGGCTCTGTATCCAACAGTCACTCTCCATGTGTTCTTGTGATGGCCCAGCACAGGAACAGAGCCTTCAGGTCAGGTTGTGAGGTGGAGATGAAAGAAAGGGCTATAAATCTGAAACTGATTCAAAAAAACCCCTCCTTTTCCTCCACAAGGATTAACTATTTGTGACCTAATCAGTAAAAATTACATTTGAGAACAAAACCTATCCTCTAATGTGGAGAGGAATACTTCTAACTTGACACATTAGAAGATTTCCTGAAGAAAAAACACAGCTACAAATATAATGGGCAATGTCATGGTTTTACAAGTGATAGCCAGTTAAATATTTTACAAAGGATCAGCTGAGAGGGAGACCGGATATTAAGAATGCTGAATTACAGGTTAGCTTTTGCCAAACACTTGTCTTTTATCTTTGTTCATATCACAAGCTCTGAATTCCAATCTCTGTATCTATATATTGTTCTAGGAACAATAATAAAAAAGTGCAGGTACTAATTAAATAATGTAATTCTGCCAGGTATATGGAAAAATTTACATTAAATGCTTTGAAATTCACAAAAGTATTATTTTCTGTTCTTTATTGCATGTCTGAAAAATATTTTAAATTTGTAGTTATACGTTTTTTACATATTTGTTTTTATTAGTTACTAAAACCAGTAAATATTTAAAGAGAAAATCAGCCAGCTTCTAGACTTTATAGTTATACCCCTGCGAACAAGCCAATATACAACAGTAGCGTGCTTCTGTGTGTTTGTGGAAAAAAGTTAGGCAAAGAACAGAAAGAACCAAAGACTATTTCAGAAGTGATCTAAGGAGATGAAATACATATGGAAGGCTTTTTTGTTTCAGCATATTCAAAGCTATTTGTTGTATAGTTCATTTACTACACCTTCATGAAGTGTGAAATGTGTTCGCTATTCTGGGTGCAACACAAATGTGTCATTGTTTAAAAGTTGATATATAGTATCAGGAAACACCACAGGGATGGATTTTATCAAAAAAAGGGGCTGGGCAAACCTGCCAAGTAGAAAGGCATCAGTAGCCAAAAGATTATCATTCCCTGGTGGTTGCATTTTACAATACCAGCTCCATTTTATTTTTGCTGTTGGAACATGAGCTGTATGCTGTTGCTGGAAGGAGATACTCTGCTTTAAAAATGAGGACCAAATCTTGTGACAAGAAGCAAAAGACTATTTGTTGATGTCTGGAGCACTCCAGAAGGTCTGATCTCAGCTCTATCATTAGTGTGCCATGCACAGCCATGGAGTGCTTCAGTTTCCAAGAAGGAAACTACTTAGCTTTTCCAGTGATGTTTGTTCTCTATCTCGGCATGCACTTCAATGAGGGGATTGCAGAAGTTCAGTTTACAGTGCTGCTGTTGTCAGTCACAAAGCATAACAAACTAAAGACTAACTGCGGCGTTCTTGTGCCACTGAAATTACCTTTTCCTTTCTTTAGGGCCTTGGATTTTATCTTTGTGTCTGCTGTGCCTTTGTGTAAATTTGTGTAAAGTCTTTGTAGTAAGAAGCCCCTAAAGCTGAGAACCTGACCCTGGAAACAAACAAACAAAAAATTACCATTGATTTTGATGCAGGCAGAAGATTCTGGGACATTTAGCTGACATAGTTCTTTATTATTTAGTTGAACTGTATTAATTGATTATCCTCTGAATGGTAGGATTTTCTGTCTTCTTATCAGGCCATTATTTTCTTCTGTGGCATGGAGTTGCAAAACAGTCTTGGCTTGTTACACACAAAAAAAGTTATGATGTGTTAGCAACAAATGCTTAAGTGAAGCAACTCTAGATTTTCAAAACAATGCCCATAATCTGGGTGGTTTTGAAAATTCTGCTCTTTCTTGTAGATCTAAATTTCTCACCATATCTTTTCAATCTGCCTTTTAAAAATTGCTGTAGTTATCTTACCTCTAAAAGACAATTCATTTAGATGGATGGATGGATTGCTGTATTTTTTTTTTAATCTAAGTGGATAATAATAATAATAATAATAATAATAATAATAATAATAATAATAATAGAATCATTCATTCCTTTGAGCCATGATTTCAAATTTTAACAGCATAAATTCACCTATACTTTTCAAATAAAATCAAATTAAATTTCATGGGTTTTTTTCTTTATTAGAAAATTATGAATTCCACTAATTATTTTCTGGCCTTTTATGCAAGAGGTTTTTCAGTACCTTTGATCATTCTTCATTTCTTCTCTTTATTACCTAATGTATTTCCTGTAGATTAGTTTTCTCTCCTTCATGGCAGAGGAATAAAACAACTGGTGATGCTGCACAGTTATAATTCCTTTAGTGCTTTGTAGTAAAATGAGACAAACAAAAGTCACTGATGTGTGAAATAAATGTAAAATACTGGTCTGTTTAAAAATTGTTTTGTGGCACAATAAGATGCTTAAAAAAGAATATTTTTTTAAAAGGCAAAACAAGAAAAGAGGTGGTGAAAGATTATCTCATCATTCTCCTAATACACCAGTGCCCTGCATAACTCATGCGAGCTTTTAAAATGGAGCTCTGATTTCATCCTTTCTTATTGGGCTTTTTTGTATTCCTAATGTGCCAGTGCATATAGGAACTGCTTTCATTAAAGCTTTGAGAAAGAAAAGAAACTTTTTCTTGTTTTCTTTTTAGGCTCATACAGTGTTTATAGTGTCTTGGAATCTTTCTCAAAAGCATATTTGTTTCCAAAGGATAACGGCACTGGGCCCTTCCCTCAGTGAAGTGGGCAAACTAAACAACATCATTTTTCAAGCAGCACCAAGAAAAATAATAATATAAACATTATGTGGAAAATACCTGATTTCACTGTTCAGTCCTCCTGACTAAACGTTCCCTCTTGAATTTATGCCCACTGAGACCTGCAGTGCTCTGCATGTGTTCAGACACCAACCCACCAGTAAACATCACCGCAGCAGAAGTAGTAACATCCTTTTTCTCTGTATACGGTATTGTTCACCTACATTAATATTTCACTTGGGAAACACCTAATTTACAGTGTATTAATAAAAGGTTTTGTAATTATGACCAATGTCTGCAGGTTGAAAATGCTCAATAAGAATGAGATGGACAATAATTCACATAAATAAACCTATTCATTTTAATAAATTTTATTAAATTTTTTTTTCATCTTCACTTTGAAACCAGTCCCAATACTGCTAGATGAGAATTTGTATTACTGCTATGACCTCATTTAAGCTACAAAACATATGCAGCTACCTTTACCCCAGCTACTGGCTTCTCCTTGAGTGACAATGCCATTTTGTGTGAACAGAATCAGGCTTACTGTATAAGACAGTAAAACCTGCCCTGCAGCTTCTGTGTATCAAAGTACTGACACAAAATACCTCTAAAGCTGCTACAGCTTATGACAGAAGCCCAAATTCTAATAGTTCAAAATAACAGTGAAGCGATGACTTGATGTCATCACAGCCTTTATGAGCCTAAAATAAATACAACTAAAAAGAGGGCAAATATATATTGATTTCTCTTGCAGTAAAACAAACAAACAAAACCACCTTTATACTTGGCATTTAATATTTCAGATCCTGTTTCATGCTTAAAACCAAACCAAAGCATGCCAAGACTCACTCTTGTCAGAAACAATGTACTTTCATTTTGGAGTACTTTTAAAAAATAATAAAACAGGAAAAGATATGACAGGCTGGGCAGGCTGACAGCAACCCTTTTTTATGGCAATTTAGTTATGATAAAATACACCAAGACGTGCCAGTTCCAGATTCAGTTACACTGTCTGCCTTTGTGGATGTAAACAGTTCCCTTTCGTGTATTCTAGCCACCATGCAATCCAATACCTGGGAAGTCTGGAAACGGGCTTGTGAACTGTTTTATTTTAAAGTCTTCCACTTTGTATAATGCAGAAAATAGTTCTTAGAAGACACAAGTTTTTCCTCCCAAGAGAATGTCATTCATTAATGCAAAGAACATTTGCATCCTCCTTTGCGAAAAAAGCGTTTCATGCAACATGAATAATATCTCTAAGAAGCAGAGGAACTTTCTCATTTGTCTAGTCCTTTCTGAAGTAACCCAAAATTCAAATCTATTTGCAGCCTGAATAGTGTCAAGTTGAACTTGTCAATTATTTCAGGATGAGCTCTATCATATTTGATGGAAAAGGGTGGTACTGCAACACCATTTAGATTGTGACACTACAACCACTGATGAAATCTTCAAAATTTGGCCTTCTAGTCATTAACATCAGCAGGGTGCTGGATGTTCATCAGCAGGGCAGCAAACCTTGGAAATGGGGAATGAACAAAGAATAGGAAATTATTTTGCTTTTTTTTTTTCCTTCTGATTTTGAATGAGTCATAGTTGAAAATATATGGTTTTCCTTTTAAATTTTTATTATTAAATATACATTGACTAGATAAAGTGGATGTTTCAAACTATAAGGTCCATCTTGTCCTTTATATCCTGAGGCCAGTGCTTCAGTAGGTCTAACATAGGAGCCAGAACATCAGCTTAGCCCTTCTTTCTCTCAACACAAAAGAAAATACTTAGGGTCTTGATTAACCCTGCCTATCACCCATGTCCATTTGGGAGGCTGAATCACACCAGGATTAGTGGGACAGCTGGTGACAGACACAGAGCGCAGCACAGAGCTTCTGGGCAAGGGAGGAGCCAGAGCATCAGAAAGACATGTGCTGATGATCCTGACCCCTCATTAAGCTGGTGGGCCCAAGGAGCACCTTCTACTCTTCCCTCCCTGCCAGTTACAGCTGCATCTGCCAGAGCCAGAGAAGCCAGAACAAGTCCTCCTTGTGGCCTCCCCTACCTGGCTGTAGGAGGTAAGGAATCTCAGGGCAAAGGAATGTCTCAGTGTACCAGCAGGAATTTGTTGCTATTACTGCATGCCTCCCACACTATCTGATACAAAAGATAATTGATGTAGTTCTTCTTTAATTTTGAACACTGCACATATAGTAGAAAAAGACAACTCTTATGTCCTTGTACAACTTCCAAAATCCAGAAGGATCAATTATATCCCTAGGAAGCATTGACACTTGCCTGCAGCTTCTTTGGATCTGATACATTTGGATCTGATGCATCTGTGGAGCCATTAGCAGTGAGTGCCTTTTATGAGACATTGCCTCTGATATTTTTATCATACTCTACAGATATTATATCATGAGAGCACTGTCAGTGTGGTGCTCTGATACAGTATGACACAGAGTTCTTCCATAATGTAGCTGAAACTGTCACAAGAAATAGCTTAGCATGGGTGGTATGTGAGGGCATGCAGCTTGTATGCTGGGGGAGTTGTTTAAAGTAGTGAAAAGCATAATTTTGTAGTAAGAACCAAGGGACTTAATCTGTATTTCTTTTATTCTTGCCAATGGCAGCTTCTTTTATCCAAAGAGATTAAAATATGCTCTTAAGTGCCTGCAAAGCCCTGGAATGTGTGGTTTACAGCAGTATTAAGAACTGGCCTATAATTACAAATAGATGTGGCACAAGTAATTTATTTGGTAATCTTCTGAAATGCTGACTGTTTCATTCCTTCTTATAGATTGAATTTAGGTTGTACAAAAGCAGGCAAAGCAGGAGGTCATGGTTTCCCCCCACCTCCCCTTCCCCCAGAAACTCAAACAAAGCATGTTATTTCTGGATGGATGTAGTCTGGGTCTGAATATTTTCTTTTCTTCAGAATCCATGGCACCAAAGCATCCATGGCTCTGTCTAACCCAAGCTGAAGCTGGTCAGTTGTTTCTTAGATAATACTCTTAGTGGGAGGGGTAGTCCACTTTATAACAATGGTCTCTGCAGATAAAGCAAGAAGTCAACAAGGAGACTTTACAGTGATGGGGAATAGCTTATAGACACCACCTTGCTGTACAAACCCTATTGTAGAAAGCATTGCCACCTTTGCAAGCCTCACAAAAGTCCAGACACTCATCGCTTTCCCTGTGCCATGTGAAAAGACTCTGGCAGAGACAAGGGAGGCAGAAAATAGAGGCCTTTGTCTTTACAGTTCATTTGATTTACTTGTTCCATCACTCATGTAAGACTGAAATGTACCCCTCATCTATGACCAGAGGACTAGCCCTCAAAATATGACTTAAAGAAAAAAACTGTGAATTCTGTCTTATATAGATGAACTAGTGGCTGAATTTGTGGCCATTGTTCTAAGTCAGCTCTTCAATTTTTTAGAAGAAATCAAAATTTTGGTAGTATATCAAACATTAATAAGTGAAATCCACTGTTATTTTCATCTTGTATGTTGGCCTACTTACTTCAGCAATGACATGTTCCGAACTGAACATATGAAATTAAGCATTACAGCAATAGAAGAAAACCAAGCTAACAGTGCAGCCCTATGTCAAGAAAGCATAATTTGAGAATTTCAGGTTCAAGAGTTAAATAAAAATTCTTAATGTCAGCCCTAAATAATGAAGGAGATTATTTCAGGATCAACATTTTGGAAGGAATCCGTAATAGCTGGATCAGTTGCTTGCTCTTATGCTTTTCTGCCGCTTCCTTCTTCGTGGTCCTCATGATTCATGAAATTACATTAGCTGAAACTCTGTCTCCTCCAAAATAACTTTGCTTTTAAAATAAAAAATTATCTTTAATGAATATTAGAACAGGAAACATGGTAGCTAAACTCCATTTAAATAGTGTTTACTGTAAACAAAAGTGTTATGATGCTGTATGCTAAAGGTAGCTGCTGGAAATGGAAGATGTTCCTAATGCTTTCTGGACAGAAAGCTGGAAGCGCGTCTTCCTACATAGGTGCAAGCCCAACTGCCTGTGCCCCAACAGGCAGATGGTGATAGACCTGTTCCCATCTGGAAGTGATTTCAGTAGTGATAGTCAAGTGCTGTAGTTCAGCAGGGTCTGCTGAGAGTTTTGCCGAAGGACAGAAGTGCTACATCAGACCCACTGCACCCACTGCAATGCCAAGTCATTGTAGCTTCAGCTAGCCCATAGCAGCCTCTCACACAGGCAAGCTCTCAAAGTGAAACTCAGAAACTGAGTTCTAATTTTGTCATTCTTTTGATATATTTAAGAAATTGAAACTAATTCCATCACAGATATTCCCATGTATGGTTTTTCATGGGAAATTAACAGCAACAAAAAAGAGTTGAATTTGATGGTTATTTGTTATAAATAAATAATGGAGAGTACCCAGCAGCAGCAGAAGACAAACTTCATCATCTTTTCTTCATGGATATAAAGGAGGGAGAAGGACAATCTTTACAGGGAAAAAAAAAAAAAAAAAAAAAAAAAAAAAAAAAAAAAAAAAAGAAAAAAAAAAGGGGAGGGAAAAAATAAAAAAGGTAGTTGTAAATGGGGAAGTAACACAAGAGATTTAACTTACAAAGAAAACTTGTTGTCAGACTCCTAGAAGATAAAAAACTTTGGTTCTAATACATGGAAGAGCTTTGCTCATTCCAGTAACAGGCATGAAGCAAAGGTAGGTGACAGAAAAAGAGAATAAATCTCCATACTTCAGTTCAGACTTGTTCCCCATGCCAAAGGGTAGCACACAAACAGCAATGTTGATATTTTTATCTCAATACTGTCCAGCCTTCGTTTGAGTTCTTCTACAATTCACTTCTAATTTGGTATCTTTTCCTTCATTTTGTTGCCCACTTTGCCTGAGGCTTGCTTACGTTGGCTAGTTACCCCTTCTATCCCTACTATCCTAGGCACAGAGAGCTTTTCTTCTCTAGTCTATAATGACCTATTTGTTACTGCTTGCTCCATGGAGTTCTCACTTTGAATCAAATTTAACCAAAAATACAGCAAAAGTTATGAGTGACTGTTGCTCTGTTCCTCTGAGGAATGGTTTTTCCCCTCAGAGTCCCCCTGAAGCCTGTGCTATGTAGTTGTGGTGGTTTTAGGCAGATTTTGGGAGAAGTTTTCTTAAGGGGCTTTTTTCCCCTCCCCCAACCGGTTCGGGAAAAGCCTTTTTTAGAGAGAAGTGGAAAAAACTTGTTTATTAAATAGGCAAAGCACTTTTAGCACAATCCTTGATGATAAGAGCTTTTTGCTGCTTACAGAGGGATAATAAACTTAAAGAAAGTCTTTTTTTGAGGGTCGTTACTGTGCTTTACTGCTTTGTCTTTGCTGACATTGGGAGAAAAGGAGATGTGCAGGGCTGGTCTTGGTGGGGTGGGTCCTCTGTCGAGGCTTTCTGTGCTTTTTTAGGTTTTTAGTCCAGAGAGGTTGGAACAGTTCTGAGGAGAGGGCAAAAAAGCAAAAAGGAAGGAAAAAAAAAAAAAAAAAAAAAAAAAAGAAGAAGAAATAGAAAAAATAGGCAAAAAGCTTCAGCTATTCTACAGCGTCTAACTACGCTAGCACTAAACTAACTGCCGGGGAAAAAACAACAGAGCTTCTTTCGTCTTGCCGTGTTCCAACTCCCCCGCTTCAAGGTCACTCCGATGAGCAGAGTTTTCCTGGGGAAAAACAAACCGTGCTTGCCCTCCCCCCCTGCACCCAACAGACGATTGGGGATACACAGTCACCCCAGGATGTCACAGTGTCTGGTTTGCGCTGACCCGCGCGGCCACAGGCTAGCTCAGTGTGTCTCACTGCAGCAACGTGGCAGGGTCGGGGCGGCAGGCAGGGCGAGCCACCTCCTCCCTGTGGGAACTTGGATCCCACCGCCAGCGACGGGCACGAAGATGAAACAAGCAACCGCGGCAGCTGAATGAAAGACGGACTCCTCTGAGCAGGGTGTAACGTAGGTTTATTGAGACAGAGGGAGCGCGGAGCTCTGCACTCTGTAACCTGCTGCCCAGGAGAGACCCCGAGAGCAGGCGTGCAAGAGCTTTTAAGGTGGGGTGGAAACAGGGGTGGCGACAACCGGTCAGCCAGTCAGAGAAACTGAGGGGGTAACCGGGGGTGGGAACCATAAAACCAGGAACCAACCACAAAATGATGGGAGGGGGTTTCCAGGGCCCCAGCCTATCACTCGACGCCCTTCCTGGAGCTTTCTAGAAGCCAGGGAAGGGTCCTGGAGTGATAGACAGGGCGCCCAAGGTGAGAGAGAGGGGATTGACAACTGGGATCAAGGGGGAAGGGGTGATTGACATATCAGAACCATTACAGAAACAGGGGGGTACATCGAACGAACCACTACATAAGATCTGTATAAATTTACATAAATGAATAAAACAAATCACACACCACCACACTAGGACATCTTCTACTCCTTATCCCCATATCGTCAACTTACAGATAGAACTAATGTATATTCTACATAAAACTTTTATCTATTCTCCTTACAAAAAAAAAAAACCAAAAAGAATACAAGCAATACCTATCATGCTTTTGTTACGTTCTACACTGAGCTACTGAATTTAGGCCTCAGGCTGCAGGTCAGCAGGATTTCTTTTTCACTTACTCATACTTTCAATACTTGCTTATACTTCTAACACTTAACACATACTTTCTCACTTACACATTTCTTTCTATTTTATTTTGCGTGGTTTAATGTACAGACAATGGCAATAGCATTCAGCAGACAGTGATGTTTGTAATTGATTTTCACTTAACAATCAGATCTCTCTGAGGTACACTTCATGTTGTTCTATTTTTCTGCATTATCTACTATGTGCAACTTGGTCTTTGAGCAAAGACAACTCTACGAATGGGTTTGTCTGTACTTGAGGCAGACTTGATCTACACTGTCTTTTTTAACAGACTTCTGACATGCACTACTGGGACTTTATCTTTATTTATTGTATGCAGAGGCTCAGCCTGGGCAGGGCCTGCTCGGTTGGTGGAGCCTCGGGTGTTGACTAACCAGTTAGCCTTTGCTAAATGCTGCTCCTAATTTTTGAAAGATCTCTCCTTTAATGCTTTTACCTGGGTTTTTAACAATTCATTGTGCTTCTCTACTTTGCCTGCAGCGGGTGTATGGTAGGGAATATGGTACACCCACTCAATGCCATGTTCCCTAGCCCAGGTGTTAATAAGGCTGTTCTTGAAATGAGTCCCGTTGTCTGACTCAATTCTCTCAGGGGTACCATGCCTCCACAGGATTTGCTTTTCAAGGCCCAGGATGGTGTTTTGGGCAGTAGCATGGGGCACAGGGTAGGTTTTTAGCCACTCCATGGTGGCTTCGTATACCATTGTGAGCACCTAGCGCTTGCCTTGGCGGGTTTGGGGAAGGGTGATGTAGTCAATCTGCCAGGCTTCCCCATACTTATACTTGGACCATTGCTCACTATACTATAGGGGCTCCACCTGTTTGGCTTGCTTGATCGCAGCACACGTCTCATAGTCGTGGATAACTTGAGAAATACTGTTTAAGGTTAGATTCACTCCTCGGTTTTGGGCCCACTTATAGGTGGCATCTCTACCCTGATGGCCTGAGGCATCATGGGCCTATTGAGCTAAAAACAACTCTCTTTTGTGTTCTTAATCTAAATTAATCTTTGACACTTTTATTTTTGCTGCCCGATCTTCTTGCTCATTGTTTCGATGCTCCTCATTAGTTCTACTCTTGGGGATGTGGGCATCTACATGGCGGACTTTCACAGGTAGTCTTCTTACCCTGGTAGCAATGTCTTTCCACTCCTTAGCAGCTTAAATTGGTTTCTTTCTATGCTGCTAATTAGCTTCTTTTTAATTCTCTAGCTATCTCTACAGAGCATTGGCTACCATCCATGAATCAGTATAGAGGTAGAGCCTTGGCCACCCCTCTTTTTCAGCAATATCTAAGGCCAATTGAACAGCCTTGAGTTCTGCAAGTTGACTTGATCCACCCTCTCCTTCAGTGGCCTCAGCAACCTGTCGTGTGGGGCTCCACACAGCTGCTTTCCACTTCCGGTTCATCCCTACAATACGACAGGAACCGTCAGTGAAAAGGGCATAATGCGTCTCCTCTGCTGGCAATTGGTTGTATGGTGGAGCCTCTTCAGCCCGTGTCACTTGCTCTTGTTCTTCATCTGTGAGGCCAAAATTTTCACCCTCAGGCCAATTGGTAATTATTTCCAAAATCCCAGGACGATTCAGTTTACCCATACAGGCACGCTGCGTAATAAGAGCAATCCACTTGCTCCATGTGGCATCAGTGGCATGATGGGTGGAGGGAACTTCCCCTTTGAACATCCACCCTAGCACAGGCAGTCGGGGTGCCAGGAGGAGTTGCGTCTCTGTACCAATCACCTCCGAAGCGGCTTGAACTCCTTCATAGGCTGCTAAGATTTCCTTCTCTGTTGGGGTGTTATTGGCTTCAGACTTTCTGTAACTTTGACTTCAAAATCCTAGTGGCTGGCTTTGAGTCTCACCAGGCACCTTCTGCTAAAGGCTCCAGGACAGGCTATGACTCCCAGCTGCAGAGTAGGGCACGTTCTTCACATCTGGTCCTGTCCTCACTGGGCCAAGGGCTACTGCATGAGCAATCTCCTGCTTGATCTGGGCAAAAGCTTGCTGCTGCTCAGGGCTCCAGTGGAAATCGTTTTTTTTGCGGGTGACCAGGTAAAGAGGGCTTACAATCTGACTATACTTGGGAATATGCATCTTTTAGAAACTTATAGCACCTAGGAAAGCTTGTGTCTCCTTCTTATTGGTTGGTGGAGACATCACTGTAATCTTGTTGATGACATCAGCAGGAATCTGCTGCTGTCTATCTTGCTACTTTACTCCCAGGAACTGGATCTTATCAGCTGGTCTCTTAACTTTACTCTTCTTGATAGCGAAACCGGCTTTCAGGAGGATCTGGATGATTTCTTTTCCTTTTTTAAACACTTCTGCTGCTGTGTTCCCTCACACAATGATGTCATTAATATACTGTAGATGTTCTGGAGCCTCAGCCTTTTCCAGTGCAGTTTGGATCAGTCCATGGCAGATGGTGGGGCTGTGTTTCCACCCCTGGGGCAGCTGGTTCCAGGTGTACTGCACTCCCCTTCATGTGAAGGCAAACTGAGGCCTGCATTCTGCTGCTAAAGGAATGGAGAAAAATGCATTGGCAATTGTGGCATACCATTTTGCTGCCTTGGACTCCAGCTCATACTGGAGCTCCAACATGTCTGGCACAGCAGCGCTCAGTGGTGGTGTCACCTCATTCAATGCACGGTAGTCCACAGTCAATCTCCATTCTCCTTCAGATTTGCGCACAGGCCAGATGGGGCTGTTGAAGGGTGAGAGGGTTTTACTAACCACCCCTTGGCTCTCTAGCTCTTGAATTATCTTATGGATGGGAATTACAGCATCTTGAGTTGTTCCATACTGTCGGCGGTGCACTATAGAAGTGGCAATTGGTACCCGTTGCTCTTGTACTTTCAGGAGTCCTACTGCAGATGGATTCTCAGACAGTCCAGGCAAGGTGTTCAATTGCCGGATGCCCTCTGTCACTACAGCCGCTATCCCGAATGCCCACCTGAGTCCTTTCAGGTCTTTGAAATACCCACTTCGGAGGTAATCTATGCCCAAAATGCATGGGGCCTCTGGGCCAGTCACAATAGGGTGTTTCTTCCACTCATTTCCAGTTAGGCTCACGTCTGCTTCCACCAAAGTAAAATCTTGTGATCTCCTTGTCACACCAGCAATAGAGACAGATTCTGCCCCTACATGTCTTGATGGCATTAATGTGCACTGCGCACCAGTATCAACCAAGGCCTCGTATTTTTGTGGTTCAGATGTGCCAGGCCAACGAATCCACACAGTGCAAAATACGCGGTTTTCCCCGGCCTCTACCTGGCTAGAGGCAGGGCCCTTTTAAGCCTGGTTATCCTTCTTTTCTTGAGCATATATTTTAGAGGTTCTTTCAAGGGGGTCGGACATGTCATCATCGTCATACCTGGCAGTTCGGCTACGGGCAACTGGAGCTGCTTTCCTTTTGGTGGAACTCCTTTTTTGAGTCTTGACTTCTTTCAATTCACGCACCCGTTTTGCCAGGGCAGCCGCAGATTTTCCATCCCATCTGTTCATATTTTCTCCGCGATCTCGCAGGAAGAACCACAGCTCAGCACGTGGAGTGTATCCTCTCTCCCTAGCCGGGGAGCATTTACGTTGGGAACCAGAACCTCTGATCTGTACTGCTGAGATTTGAAGAAGGTCTTCTCTAATCTCCTCCTTGAGTTTCTGGTTCCGTCCCACACCGGGCGGGAGATGACCTCCGGCTAGCTCGAGTCAACACAGCCACAGAATGGTCCCGGTTCATTTTGGCTTCTCGGCTTAGCAGCTGGACCCCAAAAGTGTTGTGACAGCAACAGCCGCAGAAGAGAAAAGGCTGGCTCTCAGCTTAGCAGGTTAAAAGATGTTTATTAGCTCCAGAGCTGAGGAGCAGGGAGGCTCCGAGCTCCGAGCTGAGAGCTCCAAGGCTGAGATGCTGAGAGAGAGATCCTGAGAGAGAGATGCAGAGAGAGTTTTTTCCTCCCTCCTACCCCCTATATGCGTGGAAGGGGTTCCAGGGGGGTACCACAAGACAACGAATCAGGGAATTCAGGGGGTAACAAGGTGTGCCCTCCCCCAAGCCTTGGACCACTAAAATCCAGAGCTAAAGGAATTCCCCCCAGGGGACCTATCACCTGAAGCCCTCTCCCTGAGATTTCGCAACCTGGGAGGGTTCCTCAAAGTGATAGACAAGCTGCCCCAGAGAGGGGGGTGGGAGGACTGACACAAAACACCTTGTTATATAGACAACACAAAAAGGGTTACAACATTGGGGATACAGTGAAATGAACCATAACATAAACTTCTTATAAAAACCTAATAAAACAGTTCTGCACCACCACAAGTTTCTTATGACTCTCATCTATCTTATCTTCTAGTTTCTGTAGATGTGTTTCTACAGCTGCGATTTTGGCGTCTGTTGGGCCATGCACAGCATCTGCATATGCTCGGAGCTTCTTTGCTATATCAAGCACTGTCTCCTCTATGTCCTCTTGCTTCATTACTGCTAAAGCAGAAGCGTATTCTAATGGCCTGAGTCATCTAAGTTTTCGCTACATCACAGATGTACATGATACCAAGTCTGGGTTCCTAGTGTTCATGTCATCTGAGAGGACCATCTCTGCCACTGCGATTTCTTTCAAGTGTTGAATCCTTTGTTCTATGGTCTTCTATGGGGTTTGCTGCATATAGAGATCATCTGCACACAAGTATTTTTCTGCTACACTTCTTAGGATCCATATCTAGAGACTGCAAGGACTAGCCTCTCTCCTCATCTCCTGGTCGATGACTGGATCATGTGACAGGGATCCCAGATGCCTCGCTTCAGTGCCGTCCAGAATTGTAGCTTCGCCTGCAGCATCCTAAAGATGGACTAACCAACTAATTATAGATTCATCAGGTTGTCACTGGTAATCTTTTCTTAGGCTCTGAAGGTCCTTCAGGGAAAAGGAATCAATATTTGCTTCTGATCCTGTGCTAGAAGCTTTGGCTTCTGATTTTGATGAAGGTCTTTCTCTTGGGTCATCATCATCCACTGGTCGATCAGTTTTGACTGTGTGCTTCTTTGCCGGAGCAACTGCCAGGGGCTTAGGCTTACTGTCTGGTTTAGCTGCCGACTCAGGCTCAGGTTCTAGTTTAGCTGCTGGCTTCATAACTGGGGTGTTGGCTGTAGCCTGAGTGTCTGGGGTAGCTGTTGATTTGTATCCCTTCCCCCCTGCCTCTGTCTGCTGCCCTACAGTCTCTAGCAATGTGCGATAAGCATATGCCAGGGCCCAGCTTACTGCAGCCATCTTCTCCCCCTTGGAGCCATCATGGTACCTCTCTTTCAGGTATTTCCCCAGCTCCACTGGATTCTGAATTTGTTCCCGTGGAAAATCCCAGACTACAGGGTCAGAGAATTCCTTGAGGAGTTGGCTCATATCTTCCCATTCTCCACACCACTCAGGATTTCTTCTGCCTGGGTCAGGAGTTTCATCAGCCCCTCTAGAAATCTCAGCCCATATTCTAGAGAAGCTGCAGACTGTATAGAGAAGGCTTACTAGATGACATACTAGAAAGATGGTCTCTTTAACACTCAGGGGAAACTTAACATTCTCTAGCAATGATTTAACTGATTCGGAGGAGAGGAAGGAAACGAAAGACTGCAACGCTTCATCTTCTGCTCTTCCTCCCACAAACAGTGAATAACCATAACCATGACCCATACATAGTAGCAAAAGATCTCAGCACCTTTATAAACTTCCTACAAATTGTTATCATTAAACCAAGGCTAATAGCTACTCTAATCTGTGTTCCTCTACTGTAAAAACTGCGTATGAATGACAATATTGGGGCTATCTCTGGATATGCAAATAAACTTAAGGACCACAAAGGTATTAAGACCTCAAAGAAGCCTAAGGATCCAAAACACATTAAGGCCCCCACCCCAGGAGACATAAGTTCAAGCAGCATAGATACTGACTGCTAAATACTAATCAGTACAGGGTTTTTCCACTCTCTTGAGCCCCACGCTGGGCACCAATAAGTTTGTGGTGGTTTCAGGCAGATTTTGGGAGAAATCTTCCCAAGGGGCCCCCCTCCCCTCCCCCAACCGGTTCGGGAAAAGACTTCCTCAGAGAGAAGTGGAAAAAACCCGTTTATTAAACAGGCAAAGCACTCCCAGCACAATACCCGATGACAAGAGCTTCGTGCCGCTTACGGAGGGATAACAAACTTAAAGAAAGTCTCCTCTTGAGGGTCATCACTGTGCTCCACCGCTCCGTCTCCACTGGCGCTGGGAGAAAAGGAGATGTGCAGGGCTGGTCTTGGTGGGGTGGGTCCCCTGTGGAGGCCCCCGGTGCTTCCCCAGGTCCTTAGTCTGGAGAGGTTGGAATAGTTCTGAGGAGCAGAACTATTTGCAAAAAAGCAAAAAGGAAGGAAAAAAAAAGAAAAAAAGAAGAAAAAGAAAAAATAGGCAAAAAGCTTCAGCTATTCTACAGCGTCTAACTACGCTAGCACTAAACTAACTAACTGCCGGGGAAAAAACAACAGAGCTTCTTTCGTCTTGCCGTGTTCCAACTCCCCCGCTTCAAGGTCACTCCGATGAGCAGAGTTTTCCTGGGGAAAAACAAACCGTGCTTGCCCTCCCCCCCTGCACCCAACAGACGATTGGGGATACACAGTCACCCCAGGACAGTAGTTTAACCCTTCTTCCCTATCATACCTACTCCTGACCCTCTTGGCTCAGGGCCAATATATTTCCTTAGCCCAAAAACTAGATAAACCCCATCTCTTCCTGTTTGTTCTCTCTCTCTCCTCAGACTCCTGGAACATCACATTGAGAATAAAACTTGGACAGAAGCTGGGGGGTGAGAGCCGCTCTTTTGAAATCTTTATTCTGTCTCTGTGAAATATATTTCCCTAAAACCCCTGAACAACTGAGCTAGTGAGAGCCAGGGGGTGGCTAGAGGGAGTATATTTTAGTTGTCCCCCAACATGGGTTTGTTATAAAATATTAATAAGCCCACGCAGGAAGCATGACTCCCTATTTAAGGGGTTAAAAAAAGCTGTTTGGGAGGTACAACTACCTGGTCACTCTCAGCTGCTTTTGTGCAGCTGGGAGTGTTAGGAAAGGTCGGGAGCTCGCTTTCATGACAAAAGTGAGTCTACCTGAGACGGGAAACCCTGACGTAGCAGCACTGCGCTCCAGGGTCCGCTGGCACTAGGACCCTGGGCCACCGCGTGTAGTGTAACGCGGTTAGGTTTTTTTTTTTTTTCCTTTTTTTTTTCTCTGCGGAACAGCTGGAATTCCGTACTGGGGGAAACCGCATTTTTTGGGGTGGGCTAGGTATGGGAAGGTCCCGGGACAGAGGATTCAGTGCTGGGACACCCCGCTCGTGCCCCCGCAATCGGCAAAAGCGGCTAGAGAGGGCCACCCCAGGCCGCTGCGCAGCCCGCCTTCCCTCTAATCTCGGGACGAGCGGGATGTGGCGTCTTTTTTTCATGTCAGGGGTTAGATTTTTTGAAGAGTTTGCCCTTTAAAACACCAGAAACATGGGCATACGTCTATCGATTAATCAAAAGAGTGCTTTTGAACAACATTTTAACAGATGTAAGAATCTCTAATAAGCTGTTAACAAAATTTATCTGCTGGCTGTCAGTGGAGGTCCCAGATACTGTTTTACAACATACAAATTCTGTTTCATTTTGGGATAATGTGGAAAAAATAATAACTTTAAAGGTTGAAAATGTTGAAAACAAAGTTTCTTTATTTATTTAAATATTCTTACAAGTACACAAGAAGCTGTTAGAAGCAGAAAACAGCAGACAATCATGCAAAACCTCTCAGCAATTCCCTGTTCCCAAGAAGCAGGGATTCCCTAATTCCACACTGGATTCTGCTCCTCAAACCCACCCATTTTCCTTACATCCTCCTCTCCCACCTGTTTTTTTCAACAAGATGCAGTGTTTTCCTCTCAGGGCTCTGGTTGCGTAGATGAGTCCCTGGGAGACCCGCACCACGCGATGGCCCCTGATGGCAGACACCATTGTATTCCTCCTCCTTCCTTCTATCCCTTCTTCCCCCAATTCCCACCCCGACTCCATATCTCTTACCCAATCCCCCACCCTTCCCCCGAGTGCCTCCCCCTCCCTCCGAGCAGCTGCGTGAAAGGGGAGGGGGGAGGGTCCCTTGCAATCACCAGTCCCATGGTGGCTGCGGGGAAGGATAGGGATGGGCAGCTGCCAGCCCATAGCAGGGGAGCGGGGGGAGTGTCCCCCCCGCTGCAAGGTCTGAGGAACAGCTTAACCTGGGGCCCCGGTGAAGGAGGGAAGAGATGCCTGTTGCAAGACCCCAGGGAGGGGTGGGGACAACACCCCCTGGCTGTCCGGGCAATGGAGAAGCAGCAGGATTTTTAGCAACTCAGAATAATGATCAAGAAAGCATTCCATCTGTGGCTCCTATAGTATATGTAGGAAGGCGTCATGTCTGCAGAGAATACCGCCCTTTTTCCTACCAAGATAAAAAAGAGCTGTGTAAAATGCAGAAACAATTTGGGAGATCCAATTTTAAATATTTAAGGGCATGATGAAAACTATCTTCAATTCAAATGAGATGGTACTCAGTGACATTAAAGATTTATTCAGATGCCTATTAACTCCCTCAGAGTATGACCTATGGGAAGGATTATGGAAAAAAGCTTTGAAAACAGTATTGCAGGAAATTCAGCAAACTCCTGATGCTCAGGACAGCGATTACAATGACATCACACATGACCATCTGTGTGGTGAAGGTGGTTATACTGCTCTGGAGGAGCAGACCCGATTGTTATCCAAGTTAGTTTTAGATAAGATCTGTAATGCTGCAGGAAAAATGTTTTATCTAATTCCAACAACTGAGAAAAAGAGCACTTATATTAACATTAAACAGTTTCCTTCAGAGAATTTCTTGCAGTTTGTGGACGGTCTGAGGAGTCAAGTGGAAAGACAAGTGCAAGACCCAGCGGCACAGGCAGAATTGATTAAGGAGATGGCTCAGAGGAATGCTAACGAGACCTGTCGTAGAATCATTCTTCGCCTTCCCCTTGACCCATCGCCTAGTGTCGCACAGATCATAGAAGCCTGTACCAGGAGAGCAGAACTTTTCAGTGCACCTGAAAGGAATCCGGGACTGACACACCCAAAGCCTGTGGCAGCTGCAGCACCAGGACCAACGAGGCACAACCGATGTCATCAGACCAGCTGCAGCACATCATCTGCCACCACTGCAAAAGGCCAGAACACTTCGCCAAAACCTGCCCATAAAACCAGAAACGCAAGTCCAAAAAACAAAAAAACTGAATTCACAGCGCAGCCCAGATTTTATCTCCTTGATGCATCAAGAAAGAAATTTTCAAGGCCATACCCTGGCAAATGTCTCTCTCTTAACAAAAAAGGGGGAGAGCAGGTCACAGGGTGTGTGGGTACAAAAAAATAAAAATGTCACATGTTCAACTAACAAGGTATGGCAGCCGCAAGGCTGATATAGGCTCATGACTACCAAAGGTTTTCATTTCAGATCTACTGATTGGACAGTAATTACAGTGGACCTGCAAAACATTTCACAGGACATGGAGGTCAACCACATGGAACCAAACAGTGAGTATTTTGTTGTTGGGGACACAGCATATACACCCTTGGAGGTTGAGGTAGCTCCCATGACCATTAAGGGAAAGATAACAAGCCTCATGCTGTTGGCACGCTGCATGCACCCACCATTCTACCTGGCAGAGGGGCAAGTCCTTGCCCAGGCCATTCCTGTTCCAGCTGAGGTCCTAGCGGATGGAAAATCACCAGAAGTCTACTGGGCGGAGGTGGTGGGGGAGAACAAACCTTCTCTGGCATGTAATTTAGCCTGTGTGTCAGACCGCCTCAATCTGGAGGGGGTGCTCGACTCCGGCGCGGACGTTACCGTTATACCTGAGAGCATGTGGCCATCACATTGGGAGCTGCAACCTGTGGCAGGCAAACTTCAGGGCATAGGAGGGACCACAATGGCAAAAATCTCAAAAAACAGTGCAAATTGAGGGACCTGACGGGAAATTGGCAAATGTCCGTCCATTCATTGCTGAATATAAGGCTCCCTCCCTTGTGAGGGAGAGACACCATGTCACAGTGGGGAGTCCAATTGGTCATTCCTAAGACACCCCAGGATTTTTGGAAATAGCCACTGTGGAGCGCCCTACCCACAAACTAAAGTGGTTGGACAATAACCCAAGATGGGTAGCAGAGTGGACATTGAGTAAAGAGAAGCTCAAGGTGCTTGAGGAACTTGTGGAGGAGCAGGTGGCTCAAGGTCACCTAGAAGAGACAATAAGCCCTTGGAATTCCCCAGTCTTTGTATAAAGAAACCGGGAAAGGAGAAGTGGAGGTTGCTCCATGACCTCTGAGATATAAACAAAATTATAGAGGACATGGAACTACTCCAACCAGGGATGCCTTCTCCAACAATGCTCCCTCGAGACTGGCAATTGGCTGTTCTAGATATAAAAGATTGTTTCTTCCAAATTCCTCTACACCCAGAAGATGCCCCACGGTGTGCATTCTCAGTTCCTACCATTAATCGAGAAGCCCCAGTGAAGAGATATCACTGGAGAGTACTTCCCCAAGGTC
The DNA here is from genome assembly GCF_015227805.2 of Hirundo rustica. Lineage (NCBI taxonomy): Eukaryota > Metazoa > Chordata > Aves > Passeriformes > Hirundinidae > Hirundo > Hirundo rustica. The sequence goes on along the minus strand of NC_053488.1, from coordinate 61,700,599 downwards.
TGAAATCTAGTCCTTTCATATACCAACAGTACGTAGCCTCATTACTGTCATCGGTACGTGCCAAGAGAAAGGATGCCATCATCCTTCACTACATGGATGATCTACTGGTGTGTGCCCCCAATGACTCTATACTCCAACACACGCTTGACCTAGTGGTTAAGGTTTTAACCTCTGCTGGATTTCAATTGCAGGAAGATAAAGTTCAAAGGATACCACCTTGGAAATACCTGGGTCTACAAGTAACTGCAAGGACCATTGTTGTAATGCATTAATTGGGTTTATATTTCATCGGATTTGTAATGTTTTTTCTATATATCTGTCCTTGCCCAGCAATGTCCATCCCCCACACTGAAATGTAACCCAGCCCTGTTCCCTCCCGCTTCTCCTTTATTGGATGGTGCCTCTGGGCCCTGCCTCTGGGACCTGCCCCCTGGGGGAAAAAGCCCCAACAGGGGAGGGACCAGGGCTCTCTGGCACTGGCGAGCCATCGGGAAAGGTCTCCAGCAAAGCAGGCAGGACTTGAGAATAAAAGCTGTAAAATCCCACCAGAAGCCAGAGAGCAGACTCTTTTACTTTTGCCATTGGCGGTCATCTAGTCTCGTGGGGAAATACTGCAACTAATACTACAACTGGCGCCTTACGTGCAGCTCGAAGCCACAAAAGGTTCCCAAAAAGCTGGAAGAACCACTTGGGGAGCATGTGGCCGAGGAATCTCACGTAGGTACGTGAGTCACGAAATGTAGCCAACCCACACAGAGACAGACCCATCAGGCTTGGCATTCGCTGTGGAGTCTCCAAAACACAGGATTCTACAGGCCAGGGCTGCAGTTCTCCCCTTTGGACTCAAAAAACCCATCGGAGTGCTGCAAAGAAGCCCCACGACCAGCAAGTTCCTCCAGTGAAGGTGACCACATGCTCGTGGAAACATGACCCTGGGAACCGAGACTGGAAGCTCTTTCTGCACCAAAAAGGGTCAGTCTCAGGCAAAAGGAGTGATTGGGAAAGAAAGGAAAGGAACGCTGGAACTTTGGTGAGTACCACTTTCAGTTTTCTAAGGGAAAATCTTTTTCAGAGGCGAAGTTCCTCAGGGAAAAGGGTGTTTTTTCTCTTTCAGGGAAGGTTTTGCTTTCAGAGTAAACCTTCAAAGTGCTTTCAGCAGCCTGGGGGGTTGGAAAAGGAAACTGTTTCCCCTTTTGGCTTTTTTTTCTCCCCAGCAAAGTTTTTTTCCTTTCAGTTTCTCAGTCACAATAAAGAGGACACAGAAACTCAAAATCTGAGCCAAAATGGGTGCAAGGCTGTTTGTGTCTCAAAAAAGAGTCTATTACCACATTTTAAATGCCTTGGATGATGGCAAGACCCATTATTCAAAGAAACAGCTGAAAAAATTAACTCTGTGGTTGTTTTCTCATTTTCCACATTTATCAATAGAGCAAATAAGCTTCCCAGAATTTTGAGAGGCTATAACAAAAAAAAATAGTTGAATCTGGCTCTTCTAATAATAAAGAAGATGCAAATTTTGCTTTTTATAGCTTAAAAATTAAGTTTGCGTTGCAAAAGCAAAATAAAAAGGAAAAAAGCCAGTTCTTTGTGGATTTTCCCCAGCTTGTACCTTTGCAGGCAGTCCGAGTGCTCAAACCTCCCATCTCGGTGGTCCCCAGGTGGGGGGGTCACAAGATGGAGGGGATTCCTTTGTCCAAAATGGCCAAAGCCATGTGCTCCTGAGCCACGAGGAGTCTCTCCCTTTGTCTGTCCCTCCTTCCTGCAATCCCTTCTTCTCCCCAGATCCCTCCTTCTCTTGGGTGCCACCCCCAGCACTGCCCTCTCCTCTGACTCTGCCCCCTACACTCAAACCTCCACCCTCCGACTCCTCCCCGTGTGACTCAAGCCTCCAGCCCCTCCCTGCCCCTGGTTCCCACGGTTTCCCCACCCACAGCCCCGGTTCCCACACCCCAGAGGGAGCAGGAGGACCCGGGAACCTGGAAGCAGGAAGCAATCCCAGCTTTTCTGCCACCCCTGTCACACATCAACAATCAAAAAGAGGGGGTGCTGTCCACAGTAATTGGGACCCCTTCCCCCAACAAGCGATTCAGGGTTTATGCAAAGCTCAGGCCAAATTTTAAATATGAAAGAGAATACTTTTGCAACCGTTTAAAAGCAAATTTTGCAAGGAATACTACTGTTCCCTTTGACCTCCAAAAAGAATAGCTTCTGGAGCTTTGGCAAAATCCTGAAGCGGCTGTTGGTAATAAGAATCTGCCATTCAATTAGCAACCCAGCCTGATAAGTCTTTCCAACCTTACAGTAAAATAAAGCAGCTTCCATCAGAACCTTTAGTAACATTTGTGGCGCTATTAACATGAGCTATCGAGTTACAGGTTAAGAATGAAGGAGCCCAGGAAGAGGTCCTGGAGGAGATGGCTCTGGCCAATGCAAACGAACAGTGCAAGGCAGCTATCCTCAGCCTGTCCATAGAACTGGCTTCAACTTCACATGACATGCTCCAGGTGTGTGCCAGGAAGATTCCCTTCATAAAAGCTCATCAAAACCACAGTTCCAGAGTCAAGCCATCACAAAAAGCTGCTGCTGCAGACACTGTGCCTCCTGTACCTGTGCCATGGCCACGGCCCAAGAGAGGAACAACGTGTCTCCTGTGCGATCAGGCTGGACATTGGGTATCTCAATGCCCTTTGTAGAAGCCATTTCTGGACTTTCAGGACAATGGGGGTGGGAGGTCTCAAAGGTCCAAAGGGAATTTTTCAAAAAAAATAGAAAATGTTAAACTAAATAACCCTGCTTTAACCAGTTCTGCCTTTCAGCAAAAGCCACTGGATATGATAGTAAAGGATCCAGTGACCAGAGAAACAAAAAGTCCTCATGATCAGGTCACCTGGGGTCGTGGGTACTCCTATGTGTCCACTCCCCCAGGTCTCAAGTGGGTGCCAGCTGAGTGGGTGAAACCTTTCATCCCTAAAACTGCAAAGCCACCTGCCGAGGTCCCACAAGTGGCCAGTGCTGCCTGGAGGAGGAGAAAGCGCCGAACCTTCTCCTTCTAATTATCATTATTCCTTAACAGTGTTTTTCTAGACAGTTTGTTTGCACTAAAGGTCATTTTTCTTTTGCAACTTTAAAGGTGCTCAGGGTCCAAACTCTGAGCATCTCCCACGAACCAAACCTTCCTCCTTCTTAATTGAATAAGAAAAGGGGAAATGTTGTAATGCATTAATTTGGTTTATATTTCATCGGATTTGTAATGTTTTTTCTATGAATCTGTCCTATGATCTGTCCTTGCCCCACAGTGCCCATCACCTACACTGAAATGTAACCCAGCCCTGTTCCCCTCCCGCTTCTCCTTTATTGGGTGGTGCCTCTGGGCCCTGTCTCTGGGCCCTGCCTCTGGGGAAAAAGGCCCCGACAGGGGAGGGGGGAGCTCTCTCTGGCACCTGCGAGTCATCGGGACGGGCTCCAACCAAGCAGGGCAGGACTTGAGAATAAAAGCTGTAAAATCCCACCCGAAGCCAGAGAGAAGACTCTTTTACTTTTGCCATTGGCAGTCGTCCAGTCTTGTGGGGAAAGACAACACAAGTCAAAAAGAGTTGCTGTGTCCCTGTTCCTTCCGTGTGTCGCAGCAGCCAAAGCTCTAGGTGAATTGGGCCATCTAGAGTGCTGGGCAGTCAAACAGGCAAATTTAACGTCCACCGCCATCAGCTCTCTCCTAGAAGATGAGGAAATTACCAGACAGGCCACTCTCCAGAACCATGCTGCTATAGATTATCTCTTATTACTTCATGGACATGAATGCCAGGAATTTGAAGGACTATGTTGCCTAAACTTGACCTCGAAGGCTCCAAACATCCATGCTGCCCTTTGAAGCATGAAGAGCTTGATCGGACAAGTGAAGCAAGAATCTGAGGATAGGATCAAAGAACTGTTCAAAGGCTGGAGACTTATAGGATGGTGGACTTCTATAGTTAAAATAATTTTGTTATTTCTTGTTATTCTTTTCCTTGTAACAATAGCATTCGGGTTCCTACGCAGTTTGATTTTCAAGGCTATCAGTTGTCTTATACCTTCTGCCTCAGAAATTAATCACATAGAGTTAGCAAACCTAAAGCAGGCTGACTCTCCCACCAATTGTAATTGGTGGGAAAACCCACATTCCATGTACCCTAATGCTCTTCTAATTTTCTTAAAAAAAAAGGGGGAGATGTTGTGTTCCTCTGAGGAATGTTTTTTTTCCCCTGAGAGTCCCCCCTTGAAGCCTGTGCTATGTAGTTTAACCCTTCTTCCCTATCATACCTACTCCTGACCCTCTTGGCTCAGGGCCAATATCTTTCCTTGGCCCAAAACTAGATAAACCCCATTTCTTCCTATTTGCTCTCTCTCTCTCCTCGGGCTCCTGAAACATCACATTGAGAATAAAGCTTGGACAGAAGCTGGGGGGTGAGAGCCGCTCTTCTGAAATCTTTATTCTGTCTCTATGAAATATATTTCCCTAAAACCCCTGAACAACTGAGCTAGCAAGGGGTGGCTAGAGGGAGTATATTTCAAGTTACTTTTTGGATAATGTTGCTAGATTTTAGAAGAGGCGAACACAAAGGACAGGTGAACTTTCCATGGTATTTTCATGGTGTTTTTGTTTTCTAGAGGCATACTAGTTTGCTTGATTGTTACAGCTGGCCAGATAGTATGAAAATTCTGTGCTTGCAATCCCTTAATAGTGAGGCATATCAATGTTTCAGGAGGGAAGTGCGGGGAGCAAATAAATATGTTCCTTTTGCTGTTTCTAGTCACCTCCAGTAACAAGATGTGCAATGCACCCAACCATTATGGTCTTCAAATATTTCAGCTCATCATAGAGTACAGGTGCTTGCATTTGCTCTTCTTGATGTAAAAGCAAAAATCATTGCAGTAAAAATTGGTCTGATGTATTGTCCTTTATTTACCACAAAAAGTCCCTGTTAAAGCGAATAAATGTACTTGCATGTTCAAGCCTGAGCTGATAGATCTAACTCCTGCCCTACTTTTTAGACTGTTAGTCTCCTTGACTGAAAATCTTACATGATAAACTTTTCATGAATTAGACTTCAAGAATTATAACTGAGAAAACAGGGAATTATAAAGGTGTTCTTTCATGCATAAGGAGAAAGGTTTATCCAGCTCAATCCTCTTTGTACGGCTTATACTATTACCATGGCATGGGTCCCTAATACTTCTGTAGCTAAAAATCTGTCAGCATTTCTCCAACACTCACCTCCTTGAACAGCACCCACCTATTCTCTTATGCCTCTTAAATTTCGTAAGGATATGTGTTTTAAATAATTTGCTTTGACTAAACAAGGCCCATAAGTATTTATACCTATAGTTGCATGGAATTGTATGCTGCTTTATGGAGATTGAAAATACACCATAACATCAAAAACATGAAAAAAATAAAACCACAACCAAACCAACCAAAAAGCCACCACAAAATCCCCCCCCCAAAAGTGGTGATGAACTTATTCCTTGGTTTTTAATAATGACACTGGTGGAATAAATAAGTGCGTATTGCCATCAACTATCTGCTTTTTGTTGTTGTTGTTTTTCCACATAATTTCCTCCATAAATCTAAAAGAAAATAAATGAGCCTAGACTTATTCCACTCTGAAATAAAGCATTGGTTTTTAATCTGGACACCAGAACTGAGAGACTTGATGCTACAGGAGTTACTGAAATCTAACCCCATTACTACAAACCTGAATGTAGCTTATTTTAAACAGTGACAGCAGCTTAATTTCAGAAGTATAGAACTATATAAAACTTTTTTTTTTTTTTTTTTTTGGCAGCTTTTGCACTATCCAAATCCCTAAAAAAGAGCTGAACTCTAGGGGTCTGTTTCACATGACATGCAAAAAGTAAGCACAGGTTGCAGTCTCTCTCTCTCTCTCTCTCTCGGAGCCCCGGCTCCACTTTTGCCTCGGCTAGCTTGAGAGACAAACCACAGCTGGAAGGATTTTTCCTCAGGGCCCCACAGATCCCAGAGCAGCAGTGAGCCTCTTCCTTTAGCGAGAGCAGGCCCCTGTCGATGGCAAAAGGAAAGGTCTGCACTTGATTTGGGGGGAACCAGGGCTTTATTCAGTCTTCCTCCTGTGGTCCTGCCCCCACAGGGTCAGGAGCCCAGTCCCAGTTCCTGTCCCCAGTCCAAGAGGCAGCTCCACATCATTTCCTGGCTTTTATCCAGGGGGAAGGGGCTAGAGGTGGGGACAAGCCACTACCAATCAGGGATAAGGTGGGAGTGGAACAGAGTTGGATTATATTCCAGTGTGGGAGAATGAGCAGGGAAAAGGGTCACGGACAAATTTCGGGATGATACATTTTCCAGGGAAACAGGGGGGCACAGAAGAAACAATTACAAAAACCAACATAAAAATGAAATACAATATAAACCCAAAAAATGCACAACAGGTTAATGGGCAATGAGTTGCCTTTTGCAAAATGGAAACATGATATCTATCAAGTAAAATCCTGACCCCATGTGAAGCCAGTGGAAATTTTGTTTCTTTTCACTAGAACCAGAATTATATTCTGTGAGGGATCTTTCAACACTTCCAACAAACCACTTTGAATCCTGTACATCTTCTTGAAATATATTATATGAGAGAAGCATGCTGAAAAGGATTGTTTTAACTTAGTTAAGCCACTTCTCTTAATTGTGGATTTACTGACAGTGTGCTGTTTACTATGAAGATCAGGGTCAAAACAACAAAACAAGAATTAGCAACATAAAATTACTAGTAGGTAGTTCTTGAGACACTGAATTGGTACTATCCATTATAGAAGTTGGAGCTATTACTGTATGTTCCACCAATTAAAAAAAAAAATAATAATAAAAAAATCATTATTCCATTTTCTTAAAGCACAAACATATTCTGACATGATAAATTAAAATTCTCTAATTGGTAGATGGTAGATGACAAGAACTCAAAGAAGATACCTATTATTTCTGTATAACATTTTCTTTGAAATTTTAAGATTAGTGATGTCTGTAACGAACCATAACGTTGAGCATAAACCTTCATCCACTTAGCTAGCTGGATAGTAGTCAGTGTATCATGATGTTCACAGTATATGTATTCCTGACTACTTATGCTGGAAATCTGCTTTGACTCTAAGTCTACTATACAGTGCTTTCTAATGAACATGAATATCTAAGTATATGATGAATTTGTCTTGTCTATTGGTGATGGAGTAGTTGACGGAATAATTGATGTTGGTTAGAAGTTTAATTAATTCCACTGCAGGATGCCCACCAAACACGATATGCTTCCCTAGCACACTTAGCCTAAGGCATTCTGCAATCAGAATGAAGTAGAAACTCAGCTCTAAGTGGCTTGTCTACGTTGCCATTTCTTGCCATAGTGTTGTGATTCTGACTATGAGGGAAAATGCAGGATAAATATGGAGTGAAAGTATGGAAAGGCAGGATTCCATAAATTATATATCAAAATGAAAGGAGCTAAAGTAGGAGAAAGAGATACAAGATGAGTGATAAATAGATCATGTCTACTAGGGAAAATATCAGGGGAATTAGTTGTGGCAAATAATTTTTTGTTTCATCTCAACAGCATCTGCGTAGTTATGTTGGGTCAGATGAGGTTATTTTGCTCATTAGCTTTTTCCTGATAATACTCTTTGAGCTTGGGGTTGGTTTTTTAAAAATTATTTGTTCTATACAAGAGAATGGCATAAACTAGGGGAAAAAAGGAAGCGAATAGTGCAAAACAGAAGGGATATGTCAAGGATATTAAATCTAAAATAGCAGCTGGCTGAGACAATGTTTGGCAAGGAGAACAATGCCAGAGACAGGCATCTCACTGCTGGGCAGGATTACTTCGTGTTCAGCTGCATGAAATATTTTACCATTTCTTTTAAGTCAATAAGGCATTGAAAAATCATCCAGCAATGCAGGGACATCTGCTATTTCTATGCAATGTCACAGCAGATGATTGAGAACAATCTGACACTGGCAACAGTTTTGGATTTTCTTGTAGAGAAACAACCAAAGAAACACGTGGAAGAATTCTGCTACCTTATAAATGTCAGTTAGCTGCCTGCACTAATACTGTTCCCAATTATTGCCAACAAAAGGATAATACCCCACATCCTGGGGTGCATCAGGCACAGCCAGGCAATTGTCCTGTTCTGCACTGGGGCAGCCTCACCTCCAGTGCTGGGGGCGGTTTTGGGTGCCACAATACAGAAAAGACATTGAGCTGTTGGAGAGTGTCCAAAGGAGGGCTGTGAGGGTGGTGAAGGGCCTTGAGGGGAATCCGTGTGAGGAGTGGCTGAGGTCACTGGGTCTGTTCAGCCTGGGGAAGAGGAGACTGGGGGGAGACCTCACTGCAGGTACAGCTTCCCCGTGAGGGGAAGAAAAGGGGTAGGTAATGATCTCTGCTCTGTGGTGACCTGTGACAGGACCTGAAGGAATGGCATGAAACTCTGTCAGAGGAAGTTTAGTTTGGATATCAGGAAAAGGTTTTTCACTTAGAGGATGGTTGCGTACTGGAACAGACTCCCCAGGGAAGTGGTCACAGAACTAACCTGACAGAGTTCAAGAAGCATTTAGACATTGCTCTCAGGCACATGGTGTGATTTTGGGGGTCATCCTGTGCAGGCCTAGCAGCTGGATGATCCTTATGGATTCCTTTTAACTCAGGATATTCTATAATTCTGTGAATACATTTTGTAATTACTCCATGTGGCCTGAAATTCCTTAAAGGAATTTCTGTTGCAGTGTTAACTGCTCTGACCTATTTTCTCTCTGAATCTGCTGACTGTGATCCCAACCCTCTTATATGCTGTAATCAAATTTTCACCCACTCACACTGGACCCAGTAAAATCCCTTTCTTAAATGTTTTGTATTTTTCTAATTGTGCCTTCCTTTTCCTGCTTTCAGGAATCCTTCCAGTTTCTTGTTTTAACCTGTGTTTGGAAAAAAATTGTGAAGTCAGTCTGTAATCTTGACATGTGCTGAGATTGCAAATTCCACAGCTTTTCTTGAATTGTGTGGCTTCAAATAGAGATGCAGGATTTTGGCACACATCAGTGTCAGGTCACAATTACTCTTGTTTTGTCTATTTTATCCCTGAAGTTCACAAATCCTTTTTAGTTAAGTCACAGTTACATCCATGATTTCCAGTGCTTGAACTTGTATTTAGTTTTCTTTTTTTGCTGATATCATCCCTAAGTGAATGAACTAACCTCAGATCCTTAGGTCAGGTTCAAAATTTTGCCTTTTTCATGCTTCACTATTTAAAAACAAACAACAACAACAACAAAAACCACCTTGGGATTTTTGGCTGGCCAGGAGACAGCCTGGTTTTGCTAATGAAGGATGACCCATGACCCTGTGAGTCTTCAGGCTTTGTAACTGCAATGTACCACACTAGGCCCAGGATAATCCCCCAAAAAGTGAGGGATGTGATAGCCTACTGCTGTACAAATTCTGACAGTATGGATAGAGCATCTGACTGAGTAGGTTTCTGGCTTAAACTCTGATTTTTTTGTGCAGATTGTCAGAGATGTTTAATTTGGGCTTGTCAATCACAAAAAGGGGTGTGGGGGAAGGAGGTCTTGGTCCTCATGTTGATCCAAGGCCAGCTCCCAAGCCATTTCAAGTGACCAAAAGGCATTTCTAAACTATACCAGCTAAAAGTAGCTCTGGAGGAAATATCTGCCAGGTTAGTGTGTCCCAGTACAGCCAGCTTCCAGTTCTTGGACTGGGAGGACATATTGCATGTAAGCAACCACCTAGATGCTAAGATAAGACTACCTTGGAAATTAAGAAATTCTGTTCTGGTAAATTATGAGTTTCAAACCCCTCGGTGATCCTCTCATATTGTCAAGAGTATAGAAGATGGAGATTATGTAATTTCACATCTTCATTTTCCAAGCTCTCAAGAGCCTAAGTATTCTGGATTTTTTCTCACTATGCAGGCACACCACAATAACAACCGCTATCTAGAACAATGGAGTTGTCACAAAGTGCAGAGGCTGGTACTTGCATGATGGCCCATGAGAGGGGAACACGCTGCCAAGAGAGATTCAAATAAATCTGTTTTCCTCTGGAGGAAAAAAAAAAATTAGAACCTGTTTTTTTGCCATTTCAAATAACAATATTAAATCAAGGGAAAAGACACAAAAGAAAGAGGAGGGGAAGCAGAAACAGCTGAAGAAAAGAGAAAAATAAATCTAGTGTAGTACAAAATACTAGTAGGACAAATACAATGAGAATAGGGATACCATGCAAGATGTGTTATCATTGGCTACTATTATCCCCCTTATGACATATTGGAAGGAAGAAAATAAAAGATCAGAGCTGGAATCTTCACGGGTGTAAATCAACGTCATTCTTCTTTGATTGGAAAAATTATGACAATTTAGAACAGCTGTTTTTTGTCCTATATTGTTTTTAGACTTTTTTTCTGGTCTTATTTTTGTAAATCACAGCAATGCTGACTGGGCAGAGGATGGACCGACAATACGAACTGTGAATCCCATGGGATATGACTGCTGTTTTGAGTTTTCAAAGTCTTTTGAATGCTTAATACAATGCTGTTTGAATAATGAACAAAGTTTTCTATGGCAGAAACAAACCGTATTTGGTATCAAAACAACTAAATGATTACTTCAAATGATAACTACCAAATTGTCTTATTGCTGGTTTATAATTGCACGTGTGAGTGTTGGGAGAGGGAAAAGTTGATTCTGTGTTATTGACCATGTGGGGAAAACTGGTATTCCGGGTTCAGAGGGTATTCTGAGTTTGGAGGGATTTAGTTTAGACTTCAGTTTAGCTTGTATTTGAAAATATGCGTGCTTCCTCATTAAGAAAAATATGTTTCTTGATTAGGTTTTGGTCTAGTTTATCCACAGTCCTTATCTTCTAGTCAAGGGTATTTACAAAGAGTACCACAGTCTAATATGTGTTTATAATTGCGATTCTTTTATGAATTATTTATTGCAGACAAATACTACTTAGTAGCAACAGTGGAGTAGTACAGAAAAAAGAACATAAATTGTTTCTTCTTAGTTCCCAATACTTTAAATAGGTATCTGTTAGATATCAAAGATGGCAAAGAGATAGGTAGTTACAACAGTGGAAGAAATCAACTGTGGAAAGAACACAGGAGAGCCAAAGGAAAATGCTGTCTGGAATAAGCTTTTTTGTAACTGCCTCTGTACAAGGCAAGAAAAGCAGGCTTTCCTGTGGGTCTGCCCTGTGCTTCGCTCTGGTGAGACCCCCTGGTGTGCTGCATCCATCTCTGGGGTCCCCAGCACATTAACCTGTTGGAGCAAGTTCAGTGCAAGGCCACCAGGTTGATCAGAGGGATGCAACACCTCTCCCATACAGGAAGGCTGAGAGAATTTTGTTTGTTCGGCCTGAAGGAAAGAACGCTTCAGGGTGACCTAACTGCAGCCTTCCCTTACTGGAAGAGAGCCTAATGAAGAGGAATGTTTTCCAAGAACATGTATTGACAGGAGAACTGGGAATGGTTTCAGATTGAAAGAGAGCATGTTAAGTTATTAGGAAGCAATTCTCTACTGTGAGGGTGGTGAGGCACTGGAACAGGTTGCTCAAAGCAGCTGTGGATGCCCGGCCCCTGGAAATGTTCAAGACCAGGCTGGATGGCCCTGAGCAATGTGGTTTAGTGCGAGGTGGCCCTGCCCATGGCAGAAATTAGATGATCTTTGAGGTCCCTCAAAACCCAGTCTATTCCATGATTCTGTGAGTGTACAGAAATCAGCCTGAAACCTGATTTCTTAACCTCAAAGCAGTCAGGTTAAGTCAGCGTGAAGATTCACAAGACATTTCCCCTTTTCCAGTAGGAATGTATACAAATATGTAAAAATCTTTAATACTAAATGTTATTTAGGGTAAAGGAAAGGAGAATTCTCCCATATTTTTCTTTGTTCACAGAACTATTTCCAGTCTTACAGGTGGAAGCTCAGGCAGACAGGTGATTTTAATAAGCTCTGGTAAAAACAGATTTACCAAATAAGAAGTCACTTGAATGGGAATTTTTATTCCTTATGTGATCATTAATGTTCAGAAGCATCTTGTCAGCAAATGAGAAGGTGGAAACTCTCAATATATGATCACAGCAATGATCAGATGCTACAGCTGAAGTGGCTTTCTTTCAGGACAAAGCAGCACATGTACTAAAGGTGGCTGTAGCCTTGTGTCAATGCTCACACACTAAATGCCAGTACTCAACATTTTGTGTAAATGCCACATGTATTTGCTGTCATCTCTCTCCGTATACTGAAACTCTGTTACTATTTTTACCCAAAATAGTGCCTTTGATCATGACAGAAGTCTTCTGAGACGTTGTTTAAGAAGGCATCACAATGAGAGTGGTCTGTAATGGGAGTCGTGCAGCCACTGTTTGCACCTTCACTTTTACAAGAATCAAAGCAGACCACTATATATTCTCATTTGTTGAGCTAACCTAGCAAATGAACCCTTTGTTCTAAGTGAACTGAAGGGGATAAAGAACTGATGTTAACTTTCCAAGGCCTTTCCAAGGGCTAATTTTAGCTGTCATTGTGTGGAGTTCTTTTCATATAGGTAGATATGCAGATAGATGTGTGTGTCTGTGTGCAACTGCCATGTCTCCATATGTTGCTTGAGATTCAGTAAGACAAGAAAACAAGAAGCAGTCACCTTTCTAAGTGCTTAGAAACACTTTTTCTCTGTGTTTCCCAAGTTCCCTCCACAGAGATTTACTGTAGAACTCTTCAGTTCAGCAGAGAAGTAACAGGCCCCAATACACTGGTCAACCCCCAAAGTTAAAGCTTTTCTGCCCTAAATTTTAATGATATTTGACTTCCTTTTAGGCCTTTATTAGAGTCAGCGGATGTATAGTGTTTTCTCTAGAGTGTTTTTTTATCATTATTTTAGCAATTACTTAAAGACTGTTTGAAATGTCTTGCTTTGATCTAGTTCAGAAAATAGAGCCTTCTGCCAAGGGATTGACAGTAAGCATGGACTTAAACTTTCTCCAAATAATGTTATTAATTGGAACATCTTTGAAATAGTCAAACAGTCAAATCAGTAGTGGTGTACTGCTTAAAGCTATAAAGTTTTTTACTAATTCACATGGTTGTTGTGACCGGAATTCACTTCTGGCTCTTACAATAAGTTTATGGCAATACAGATTTTGCTTGAGGCTCAAGTGAAACATAATATTTGGTCTTAATCCAAGATAATGTGTTCCCCAGTCAGGATTTCCTCTAATGACTCATTCATACTCTTAATGAATTGAAAAGGATATGTGTAAATTGACATTGAACCTAAACTCCAAGGCTTTTGACTTTCTATCTTATCTCTGAATAGGCAATATACAACATCTTTATATTCTAATCACATTAAAAAACCAACTGTTCTTCCTTGTTTTTCTTGCTTAATGAGATCACATCAGAGAATGTGTGTCGTACAGGATGGGAGAAAAGTGGAGTACAACTCCGGACAGCCAACCACGTGTATTCCCAGTATAAAACAGTAGCCAAGTAATCCCACAAAGCTCTAATGCTGTAAGATAATGCATAAACCGGTCAAGTTCAGCTGCTTTGCGGGATCTGCTTCTGTGCATGCTCTCATCCTCTGAAGAGTGCAAATTCACTTTCCCCTTAAACAAAAGCATTCCCCTAGCCAGTGAACTGGCTTCAGCATGGAAGGGAGAAGGAGCTACACCAGGACAGTTATGGAGCAGACCTGTAATCCATTGCTCCAAATTCTGTCTTGCCTTGTGGCAACTTGATAATGTGGCCATACTCAAAGGTGGTACATAATGCAGAGGAATAATGGATAGAAAAAAAGAGAAAGATTTATTACGATCTGTAGTTGGTTGTGAGGATCACACTTAGAAGCTTTCCAACTTGCCAAAATTAATTTTCAGAATAAAAATCTGTGATGTCAGATATTCACAAATTCAAAGTTGTGGGATTGTATTACTGTCAAAATATCAGGGAAGTTTTAAGAAATCCTTTATAATCTACCAAAAAAACTTTTGGAAGGGGACTTGAAAATATATTGTAAATACATAGATGGTAACAAAATCTATGAGAATGGATAGCTTCCTATTTACATTGGGCAAAGTCAGAATCTCAAAACTCAAACAATCTGAATGAGAAGATGGACAAAGAATACATAATTTAACAGTGAAGCTAATGATCTATTACAACAATGTTGTTAGGAGTGCAGTAATCAAGATTAGATCACTTTCTGAAAAGCATTCTCTACTTCAACCAGGAATTGTGGGGCTTTATGCCAGAAATCAGAATAGCTGATTATGGTAATTGTCCCTGACCTTTTGATGCAGTAATGCCATGTACTAGCTTTCCAACTGTACATACAATGTTCAGCTCTTCTGCACAGATGTACCAAATGTGTGAGCAGGACCTTGGATGTCATACTGTGAAATTTTCTGTGTGATTTAACCAGCAGAATAGATCAAATAAATAAGCATTTAATAAAGCCCAGGCTTGAGTCTAGCAGTCTGCCCACAATACTGCCAACTAAATGGCCTCTTAAGATTGCAGAAAATATGCACTGAAAGATGGTTTTGAGCTAATAATTTGTTTTTGAAAGCCTCTCTCTTCTCATGGATGAGGAACTGATCTGCATTCTTTCCAAGACAAACTCTTGGTTTCTGAATTCTACTGATGTCAGATTGGCCCACTGTGGGCTAACAGATCAGGTTCAGGCATTACAAGCACTGCAAACAATGCAAAAAACACAGCAGAAAACCAATTTATTGCGGTTCCAGCTATTAGTAGTCTCAATTTCCCTTTAGACGTAGCAGTTCCGTGAAGCTAAGATGGTCGACTTACTTGTCAGCATATGTGTGGTACCATTTGTCATAATGAAGCTGAAACAGTAAGTCATTACTTCTAGGAGTCTATGTAACATTGTCATAATTTTCTCAACCTAACAGAATCATGCCTATACCATTATTTGCTATATTATTATGTGCTTCTAAGAATTTTTTTTTTCCAAATTCAGCAAAATATTTTATGTATTTATTGCAGGGTAGACTGAAGGTGGGAAAAATTAGGAATGATGCTTTTTGAAAGTTAGATGCATGGTTGACTTGATCCGTGTCCTGTTTACCTCCACTCAGAATCTGAAGGTGAAGACAGGAAAAATTCACCTGGTTTGGACTCACTATTTTGAAATTAATACATAAATTCTGTCATGCTCTAAAAATGGTATTTGGTCTTAACGATTCTTAAGGCTAAATATGTTTTTAATCTTTTTAATTTTATTTTTTTAAGAGAACATGTAAGCCCTGATGACTGCCTTGAATGACTGTGAGTCATCATGGTTCATCATTTGACCAAACTGAAGCTTGTTCTTTGTTATTTCAGGAGATAACCCTTATATTGTAATTGCTGGGTTTTGCTTAATATGATACTGTTGGTGATGTTCCTTGGTGGAGATATTATATCGTGATAATGATATTATTATCAGCAGACCTAGGTCACCATCTGGAAGTTCACAGGCTGCCTGTATATATTAATTACATAAAGTCCCTAAGGTGATCAACTGTTAAGAGTTACTCTACAACAGTGATTCCCAGCCTTAATGCTCTGGAAAAAATCGCAATGTACTGCATGTTGCCGGGTTCATCTCTTCCAAGCTTCTGGTGTCTCCTTTCTGTTCCTGTTTACCTTTTGCTTCACAAGACTGCTGCACATATCCAGGAACAAGTACAGAGGCACCAGCATTGGTTCTGCGTAGGAATAGAAAATCTCCTGCAGGAAATGTCTCCATGGGCTTTGTGCCTTAAGTATGATGTGGTCATGTCTCCATGAGCAATGTCATCAAGCACCACACTTATAAATGTCTCAAACTCATCTCCTAGAAGAATTTCAAAAGTAATGTAGGGTTTTGTCTTGTGTTTATTGAAATCAATGTATGTGATCACTGATGGATGCTGTGATTGCTGCTGACTACCACGGGCCCTTGATGTGGGCCATAGACAAGTCTGTTCTCATGTGCATCCAGCCATACTCTGCCATTGACACAAATACTGGCCTTGGCTTCACCACATAGGAATACCAAGCTTCAACAAGCCACGGAATGATCCTGGAGAGACACACTAGAAAAACAGTGAGCAACACATTTCTGAATCACTTTACTCCCTTGGGAATAGGGTTATCAATTACAAGCTTTTTACTATTTCAGCCAACGTTTGTATCTGCACGCACAGCAAAAAGAGAGCTAACATTCTGTGATTTTATTTTAGACTAAAAAATATTGATGGGACCATGTAACTGGCAATAAAAATCCATCCTGAAATTCTTATAAGAACTGAAGTTGTATATCATAATTTAAGGGTTTTTTACATACAGCCTAATCAGCACTTCCTATTTAAACAATATTTTCAGCATAATTTCAGAAGTACATACACAAACAGGGTTATCTGTACTAATTGAGATACTATTATATATAACACATACAGAGATGCTTGGCAAGCTTTTATCTCACAAATTGTATTGACATATGAATAGTTTTTATAGACTCTAAACTAAAGTAAGATTTTTTTTTTGGTTTTGTTTTTTCATCAACACTTTTTGTCAGGCAGGCCACTTTCCTAAATGACATTGTATTCTGGAGCTGACCTGCATTCCTTTCAAACCATTTAATCACACACAGCTGACCAACATTCCTGGATAAAACCACCTAATCAGATATATTACAAATACCTCAAATGGTTACTATCTCCATTTATGTAAAAGTGTGAAATGTGCAGTATCCAAATATCCTTTTCCTAAAAGCAAGCGACATAAAAGCAGAAGACCTGTCCAAAGTACTCCTTTCACCTCATTCAATATGCAAAGTTGGTTAAGATAGTATTGCACCACATAGTTGGCCCTGCACATAAACATTAGAATCCATCACTATCATCCATATTCAAGTTTGTTTTCTACACTGACACAGTGTTGGAGTCTCCCAGCTAGCCCTCAGCATCTCACCGAGAGTGGGACGGACCTTAGGAGCAGATGACCTGAGATCCGGCTTAGAGCCAATGCTCTACAGCACAAGGCTGTTACAAGGCGCAGGCAGAGGCAAGGACAAGGGTCTTTTTTATGGGTTCCAGTAGGGCTTACTCTCAAGGAGGGTCCAGGGGCAAAAGACACCTAATGCGGGTGTGCACGAACTTATAAACGGGGAGGTCTCAGGG
Organism: Hirundo rustica; assembly: GCF_015227805.2. NCBI lineage: Eukaryota > Metazoa > Chordata > Aves > Passeriformes > Hirundinidae > Hirundo > Hirundo rustica. The sequence goes on along the minus strand of NC_053488.1, from coordinate 61,683,370 downwards.
GAGGGTACAAATTTTCAACCAATAGTGGGAAGTCAGGGGTGGATCACAAGGTGGGGCTTACTATACACAAACCAATGGGGAAACTTAGAAGGAGGGGACTGTTTACATTAACCAATTGGGTGTCAAATTTAGGGGATTTCCAAGTGGGGGGTTGGGACAAGAAAGGATGGACAGGGAATATTTGGGAACAAGGGGCAGGTTTATGACAAAATAGACAACTCAGTGAGAGGACACAACCTTGGGTTGAACCAATAACAGTGGAGGATACAGAAAAATCCATTAATAACAAACCACACCACAACACCACACATCTTAAAAAATGTAATTTAAAAAGAAAGAAATATAACAGCTTTCCACTTCTGGGCAAGTATATTAAATAAGTTGAAAATGCATGATGATGCAGGTCCTAGATAACTCAAGAAATGTGTCATAGAGGACTATATTTTCTTTCATGTCCAAGTTGCTGGGTTCAGATGACTAGCTTCTCAAGGTTTTTACTGTCTGATGACTGTGTCTCAGGAATAAACAGAATTAAAATATGGGGAGTGGGGGAGTTTAGGCACTTTCACTAGAAATCCCTACAGGAAGAACAGAGACCTACTTAGCTGGAGACTAAAGTTTTTTCCCCATTTCTAGAGACACTTGTCCAGAGCAGTGCTATGTGCTGACTGACATGGGCATGCTTGTGGTACTGCTGAGTGTGGAGTGTGCTGTGTGTTCTGTGGGCAGTAGTTTTCCAAAATGTCAAACTAGCATAAATTCACTTAAATTTCTGATATGCATCTCTTGGGGTTTTTGCAGTCCTCACTCATCAGATTAAGTAAAATTGAAGATGTTCTGTGTTTTAAATGTAAAGCACACAAAAGCAGTTGAAGGTGGAAAGGGATACACTTTAAGAGGCAGGATGGAAAATATGCCTATGGAAAGAAAAGGGGAAGCAGAACAGGCTAAATCACAAAGAGGAAAACCCAGCCAAAGGTTCACTTTTCTGCTCTCTTCCTGCTGCCATCAGATGCCTCGGTGGCAGGGCGTTACCCGGAGGACTCCTGTCTCCGTGCACCTCTGCAGTGTCTGAGGGACAACCGTCGGGATTCTACCCGGCTCATCGAGCACCTGCAGCAGCGGGTTGCGTGGGAGAAAACGCTGGTTTCTTGCCAAGGCAGGTGGGACCAGCTCGATGGGAAGGTTTATAAGGATGCCACTGCCTCTGTCCTGGTGGACGTACGAACCAGAGTGAAGCAGCGACGCTTTCCAGATTTTGTAGCAGACTAAAATAATAATTAAAAAAAAAAAAACAAACAACAAAACAACAAAACCAAACAAACAAAAACCCAAACAAAAACCAAAACAAAACCCCCAACCAAACAGAAAAAAAAAAAAATCTACCGCGAAACCCACCAAGTTTTATTTTAAACAGATGTGAGCAGATTGAACTCGGCATTTTCAGGCATTTCAGGTTGTATTTCTATTATTTTTAGCGCAGCGGGCGCCACGCGCTTCGCATTGGAGACGCAGGAGCAGCGTTTCCAGACGCCGCGGACAATCGCTCCCCACGCGCGGAGGACCTGCGGGGCGCGGAGAGTGGGCGGTGGCGCTGGCGCTGGCGGGGCGGCAGCTGCGGGGGCAGCTCCGGGGGCAGCGCTCCCGCCCCAGCGCGGGGTCCCGCGCAGCGCCCGCAACGCCCCCGCCCGCGCCGCCGGTCACGTGCAGCGCCCCCCGCATTGTGACGCAGCAGGGCCAGGCGGAGTCACCCCCTCCCCTCCCTCCTTTTCTCGCTCCCTCCTTCCCTCTCGCTCTCTCTCCTCCTCCTCCTCCCGCTGCTGCCGGCCGCTGCCCGGTGGCAGGGGAGGGCAGGGGCGGAGGGCGGGGCGGCGGGAGCCGGACGATTGCCGGAGCGCTGCCTGCGCCGGCGAGGATTTGCGGGGGGGCGGCAGCCGATAGGCGGCACCTGGGTTCTTTCCCCGTCTCCGTCATCCCCGGTTGCCGTGGAACGGCCGCGGCCGAGCGGAGCGCAGGGCTGAGGTGAGGAGAGGGGAGCGGACGGGGGCTTTGTTGCCGCCGACGGCGCTGCCCCCGCGGCGGCGGGAGAGGGGGGCGCCGAGCCGAGCCCGGGGTGCCCCGCGGGTGCGCGGGGAGTACGGGTGGCGCTGGAGGCGCTTCCCCCCGCCGAGGCGTCCCCGGGGGCGTCGGAGCGGGGCTGCCGGGCGGCGGGAGACGCGGGCGGCGGGCGGGAGCGGCGGCGGGGGCGAGCCCCGGCCCCCTCCAGCCCGCCCCGGGGAAGTGCTTTCCGCGTGAAATCAGGGCTGAACGCGGCGGGTTTCGTTGGGGCTGAGCATATACGTGATGTCAGCCGTGCGAAGTGCCGCCGCGAACCCCTTGTAGCGCGGTGTAAGCCGCTGACACTCGCAGCCGCCGCAGATCTGCCGCTGCTCTGCTCGGAGCCGGGCGTCCGGGGGGGCGCCCTGCCGTCAGCACCCTCCTGTCCCGCCGGGCAAGCCGAAATCTGGAAGAAAATAAAATCGGAGTTCCATGTTTGTAACTGGGGGGAAACAAATGCCCAGTTGTCTGGTAGGAACATGCTCCAAGGCTTTATACTTGGGTCAATCCAAAATCTTGATTTGGATTGTGTTTGTCAATCCAAAATCGTGTTTGAGCAGCAGGGATCAAACCTTTTCTCATACCTGCATCAAAGAGTGTTTTATGTGATCAGCTGTAATTTATATAAAGAAGAACTCGAGGATCGTGTTCTGATCGTACTGGATACAAACCAGCGCCTAAACAGTCTTAGTCTTCACTGTCAGTGTTATCACCTTAGAGCACTCTCAATGGTTGGCTTAAAGCCACATCTCTTACTGAGATATTAATCAGTCACAACTGCTCCTCAAAAAGTCCCCTCAACCCAAAACCCACCAGAAAACTGGTAGTGCCTGTGTTTTCCATGGAAAATCTTAGCATCTTATCCTCTTTTTATACCTCAGCATTCCAACCGCAAAAGGTAAATGAAAAAAAGTTTTAAAAAATTATTCTGAAGCAAATCACTTGACTGTTGGACTCTTTTCTGTTATTTAAATGGCTGAAGAAATATATACAATCATAGCATTGGAAAAATCAAAGTAATATTATATTTTGTGCAAATAGCACTGATCCTGCAGCCAGAAATTATGTTGAATGATGTGCATGCATTTAGCCTTGTGCGGCATGCTGTGGCAGACTTTTAATGGTGTCCTGCCCTTACTGAATTTAGGAGTTGTATGTGCTTCATGTGCTTCCAGGAAGCGGTAAAAAGCATGACTTGTTGCCTTACTACCACCTATAAACATGAGTTTTTTCACCCTAAAATCCTCTGCAGCTAGGTCATGTGTGAGCTCATGGTTGATGAACTTGGTTAGCCACTTCATACTGCTAAGCCTGCAAATATGCCCCCAGTGCAATACTGGAGCCATATTTTGAAGGTGTAGCAGGTTAGCTGAAAAACTGGTTTCAAGAGCAGGCTTGCGGGGTTGCTCAAGGGGTAGTTCAAACACAGTGAGAAACACTTTATTTCATCTGAATAAAACAGTTAGAATTTGACCTCTTCAGTTATCTGAGACACTTGCCTCATCACTGTAGTTACAGTACAAAAATTGTAACCTTTCCTTCAAATATTTCCTTAGTTAGCACAGTTAGCCCATGTATGAAAAGATCTGTAGTGAAAAGGCTCCTTTTGTAAGGTGTGGCATGCTTAATTTCTGCATGTTTTCATGTGTCAAAGACTGACTTGTGCAACTGACCATTCTGTTTAATATGGTCACTTATGCTGTCTTAAACTGGCAGTTAACCTATTTTTCAGGTGTTTGTGATTTCTGGTCCATATCGCTGATTCAGTGTGCTGCAGAAAGCATGTGTGTGACTTGTAGCTTGTTGAAAAAGTGAGTAAAATAGAACTACATCAGAGTATTGTCCCAGTGTAGAATTCTAAAATCAAGGATCCTATTAGAAAATACGGCCTTCTTTTTTAGGAAGTTGTCTAGTGCAGGCTATTAAAAATGCTTTTATGTCATTTTGGCATAAGGAGATGGGCAGTCTTTCAAGTAAGGAAATTCTGTAGAAGGTAGTAGCTTACATTAGCCAGAGGCTGCTTGTCTTAATATTTTTTTCTCTAAGGACAGCAACATTGAAAATAAGTATGTCAGGAGTTCTTTGGGGCCATTTTCCAAGTTTACAAAGAACTGCATGTAAAATTAGACTGCTTGGACAAGGTAACTGAAGGTACCCTTCAAGATTCAATCCCTTCACGGAGTACTGTGAATAATTGATAAGTCATTTTTTTCATAATTGTAAAATTGTGATCCCAAAAATTACGTATTTTGTAACTGTTTCTTGGCTGGTCATCAACAGAGCTTAAAAAACTATGAGGTGTCCCTCTGCTTCCCAATTACCCAGTTTTCCTGGCAGCTGAAAACTGTTCCCATGTGGATTCCATAGGTGCAAGAAGTCTTCATCCCACAGGCACTTGTGGTGGAATATCATCTGCATTGGCACAGCTCTTTTTCTCACAGTCCTCTTCCAGGATGTCTCAGACCTATACCTACTTCCATAGCAGCTCTGTCCTTGGACATTTGTCTGATAAGAAGCAGGATGGGGAAAGCATGACTGCCCTGCTGCAGCTGCTATAGCTTCTGTCCTCTGAAATAGAGACACACAAATAGTGCTGCCTCCACATTTGAGGAGATGCCAGCAAGAAAGGGGAGCAGACAGCCAGAGGCAGCCCTGTGGGGTGACTCGTCTATCACAGCAATACAAAAGTCCTGTTGGCAGTGCTGCAGAGGAATGATGGTAGTTGGACATTATTTGGTGTCATGTAGCAGTGATGCTGCACTTCATGAGCACAAAGACCAGTAGTTCAGCACCCTTTGTGGGATGCAGCAAGTTATCTCCCTCATCTGGCATTAAAACATTTCAGCTGACTAGTTGAGGTATGTGGCAGAGCTTTATCTGCACCCTTGTCTGTCTCTGTGCTTGAAGCTCCAGAGGCAACCCATGAATCATGGCCAAGGAGGCAGGGAACAATTTTTTTTTTTTTTTAATTTCAGTTTTACTAGAATAAACCTGCATCTCTTTTCAGGTAGATGTCAAGAGGAGAATATTCTCATCCTGCGTTATGCAGCCATGATAATTAATGCCAAGTAAAATAAAGAAAAGTTTATATTTTTCCTGTGCTAGTCTGTAAGTAATCTCTTTGCCATTGCTTCACTGTGTGTTACTTAGCAAATACAGTGGTTTTTTTACAGTTGAATTGTATATGTTCATTGTCAAAATGAAAAATGTGTTAAAAGTTGAGAAACGTTGGATTTTGGAAGGGCAAGTAGTAATTCTTTTCAACTCTTGTCCGAATAGGACCATAACTAAACTAAACTAGAGGAAATGGTGCTTAGATAATTGGCAGGAGGAATTGGAGTAGCATTATATTTGCGCTCGCTCTTTTACTGGCAGGCCTGTTGTTTCTCAAAGGAGGTAGAGAAGATAGGCTTACATGGAGCAGGTGCATAGTAAACACAAGGGAATTTCTCTTTAAATGCAAATGTGGTTCTATAATAGATTTATATGCACAGTGCAATGATTGGAAACAAGAAGACAGAGCATATGCGTCCGATACTTTATTATTTAAGTCCCTAAGAGAGTTTTAAACTTAGGGGGGGAAATAATTAGTTAATTTTTGTGGTAGAAATGTCATCTACTATTTACCTGTCTAGGGTGGAACTGTGATTTCATCTTCTACAATAAAGCTTGAAGTGATTCAGAGTCTTAGAGTTATCAAAAAATAGTACAATTCAGCTGTCACAATTTGGCCATCGGGGCAATCCTTCATTGGGTATGTTTTCTTGTATGTTAAGGACTATTTACAAAAGCTTATTTTGAATATGAATACGGTTGATTTGCGCTTCATAAAGAATTATGAAGTAGGGCTTCAAAGTGTATTTTTCCTGGTTAAAACATAACATTAGGTTTGTAAGGTTTGCTGTAAGCATTTCCTTTTCAGTTCAATTTCCTCCTCAGTTCTTGTTTGCAGTCAAACTGCTGGCATTATTTTTGTTTATACCAGATAAAAAAGCATTGTCTTACTTATCTTTTGAACTCAATGCAGTGTACTACATGACCTTTTCTTATATATAAATCCTCCCCCTTCTCCCCCCCTTCTGTTTTATTGTTACTGAATCAATCTGGAGCTTTCCATTTAAAATTAAATTCTAATCAGGATCTTAGTGCTTCCCTTCAACTCCCCATTCAAAGCAACTTGTTTACATCTTTGACTAAAAGTCAGGCTGTGCTGCATCTTGGAACAGGCTGCCCAGAGAGGTTGTGAAGTCTCCTTCCTGGACATGATCCTGCTCTGGGTGAGCCTGCTTTATCAGGGGGATTGGATTCCATGATCTCCAGAGGTCCCTTCCAACCCCAGCCATTCTGTGAATGTGATGTCCATGACAGGGGCATGCATGTGATTGTGATTTGGAGCTGTAATTCTCTGCCAGTTACTCATCCATGTAGTTCTTTGTCAGGATCTCACCAAACTGACTTGCTTCTTTTTTTTTTTTTAGAACTAGGAAATACCTTTAACTGCTTATATGTGCATGTACATACGTTGTGTTCTCTTCTACTAAAATTCGGATGTAAATATTCTGCCTTTTGTGTGCTATGCTGTCAGTTCCAGTTGAGTCACAGTAGTAAATTTATGAAGATCCCAGGAGCTGCTTTTGAATGGGCTGAAGATTTTAAATATTAAAGTTGTTGGCCTGTTGAGACACTAATTTGAATATTTGTAAAAGCTGTCTCCAAGATACTTTTAAAACCAAACAAAAAAAAATGTGCCTAACAAAATGGAGCAAAATACATCTGGGAAATCTACCACACAGAGAAGCAGAAGCGTGTTAGTAGGATAAATAAGCTATGTCATATTCCCTGACCCACATTCTACTGTACTAAGTATATGTGTACTCATTTCTCTTCTTGTTACATAGAAAGAGTTTTAGAGTATGTGTCTGAATTATGTTAATGTCTAGGATCTACCATTTTGCAGACTCATATGCTGTGCTCTCGATAAAGCACAATATTTGTGCTTGTTGCTAGGACATGGCCAAAAACTTATCTTGAGTTACAGAATGGAATCACCAGGAGAATGAGTTATACTTACATCATTAATTATTTGCTTCTCATTAACATTGAAACTCTAACAGGTGCTGTTCCCTCCGTGAAGAACCTTTACTCTCTGTGTGAAGAACCTTTTCCTAATATCCAGTCTAAACTTCCCCTGACACAACTTCAGGTCATTTCCTTGGGTTCTGTCTCTGGTTACCACAGAGAAGAGATCATTGTCTGCCTCTCTGCTTCCCCTCATGAGGAAACTGCAGAACTGCAATGAGGTCTCCCCTCAGTCTTCTCCTCTTCAGGCTGAACAGACCCAGTGACCTCAGCCACTCCTCGCATAGCTTCCCCTCAGGGCCCTTCACCATCTTTGTGGCTCTCCTTTGGACACTCTCTAATAGCTCAATGTCTTTTTTGTATTGTGGCACCCAAAACCCCAAGCACTCGAGGTGAGGCTGCCCCAGTGCAGAATAGAGCAGGACAATCCCTCCCTTGGCCCTTCTGGAGATGCTGTGCCTGATGCACCCCAGGATGTGGGGAACTGTTCTTTTGTTGACAAGAACTGAGAGTAGTGCTCGTGTAGGGAGGAAATTGACATTTATATAAGGTAGAGGAATTCTTCCATGTGGTTGATGCAACCCAGGATACAATTGGGCCTTTTGACTGCCAGGGCATACTGTTGACTCACAGTGAGCTTGCTCTTGATCAGAACCGTCAGATCCTGTTCTATGGGGCCTTTCATTCCTTCTCCAGCCTCTCAGTCTGTCGTTACAGCCAGGGTTGCCCTGTCCTAGCTGCAAAATATATCTTTTGCCCTTGTTAAGCTTCATATGGTTCGTGATTGCCCAGCCTTATAATTTGTCAAGGTGTCTGCAGGGTGTCTCTCCAATGGAGTCAGCAGCTCTTCCCAGTTTAGTGGAATTTGCTGAAATGGCGCTGCCTGGTGACTGGAGATTTGGCTTTGAGTGCTGCGATGCTCAGGCCCAGACAACTAATTGGAGCACAACTGTGCATTTGCTCAGGGTTTCCACAAAGGGACAGGTAGCAGCACAGAATGTTAATCCTTGTACCCAAAACTTTATGTATTTCACTAGCTTGCATCTTGCCATGGTAAATTAGCCTGTGTGTAGTTGTTGCACCTGTGATCCAATTCCTACCAGATCTTTAATTGTCTGAATCAATATTAGCTCTTGTGTCTTTTTATACTTTGCTGGTAAGGCACCAAAGTATGCTGAATAACTGCATTCCTTCTTAACTTGTCTTCTGGTTGTGATTTAGCAAAATGCACACAAAATCTCCTCAAAGTGCATCATTCACTATGCAGTCAGTTTAAGAACATGCGTAGATCCCCTCGGTCACTTGCTGGATAAATGGTAGTAAGCCATCCTTGACAGGATGTAGTGTCTATTGTGGTTTGTAGTTTGTAGCTAGAGCCTGTAAGAGTAGTTGTAGTGTTGCTGTCATGCAGTGAACCACTGTTGGAGAAGAGGAGGTCCTGAATTCCCACTGTTGGAGGAGAAGAGGTCCTGAATTTGAAGGATTTTTTCAGCTCTGGGTTTCTGCATCACAGTGAGTTCTTCCCCTGTTAGCATCACTAATAGATAAAGCCATTGTTGTTGATGTTCTTCTGAGGTGACTGGCCTTGAATCAGTAGGTAACTAATTTGCCTGCTTGGGTTAGGAGTTCAGAACCCAGCATTGGTACCACATTGGTATGGAGAGGAATGAGTGCTGTTTACATGTCACGAGATTGCCCCCAGCTGCCTGTAGATTGTATGGTGTTTCTTCATCAGACAATAAAGCTGTGTGAATTGCTGTCCTTGAAGGTTCAGGTTGATCTGGCCTGAATACCCACAGGAAAGGCCAACCAACGCATGGTACAGGAGTATAAAGGAAGTCCTCCAGGAGTACACAGGAAGCAGGTTGTGTAGAGGGAAGAATTAGCGCAATTCCAGCTAATGGAATTTAGCGAAATGGACACTCTCTCCAGCATATGGTCCTCATCAGGTCCCATATGCTTTACAGTATGCTTCCAGGCTTTGCTTTTTGTAAATGCAGTTTTTAGATGAACATATCTACAGTAGCACTATTTCTGGATGTGTCTACACTGCAATCAAGTAGTGTGATTGCAGGACGTGCAGACAGCTCTGTAATTGCTTTGATCTGTATGTGATGTGAAGACATGCCAGCGTAGACTTAAGAGAGGGCTTTCCAAGCCTTCTGGACAGATTATTAAACCATGCTGAAGTCTGCTTTCATCTGTCTCCACTGCTATTTTTAACTGTCCTCTCTAAATTTGCACTGTTGTGTATATGCCTACACATGTTGACGTAAATTCATGACTTCATGGCATGCCCATTTCATGCCTCCTGCAGCATTGTTGGTGGATGCTCTGCATCCATTATTCTTTGTAGTGAGGTAGTCTATTTTTCTGCAGAGTTTAAATGACTGTTTCATTTAATTCCGCTCTGTAAGGAGTTATAGAAAGGGCAGTAGGATGTCAGAGGGACATCTGGCAAATTTCCACTCCAAAAATTAATTTTATAGTTCCTGTTCCAAATTTGGTTGCTAAGTTCAGCCTTAAAGAACCCTCTTATCCAGGCCATACATTTTTGCAAGTGTTAAAATCCAGATGAGAGTCTGGGTTAACGTAGCAATGTTAGAAAGGGAGCATTTTAAAATGTTCTGTATCAAAACATTGAATCTAGAGCACAATTATGGGGAGGAAAAAGTGAAATTGTATGAATGATAAGAAATGTCAGCAATAACAGTAAGGTCACTATAATATATAAAATACAATCTAACTCTGTTAAAAGGATTAGAAATTATTTTTAAGAGAAGAAATGTGTATGTTTTTTAGAAATTCAAGGAAGATCCTTGCACTGCTGAGAGTTTAATGTTTTGGTTTGTGGGGATTTTTTTGTTGGTTGGGGATTTTTTTTTTTTTTTTTTTTTTTTTTTTAGTTTATGTAATAAGGGTTATTTTTGGTTTATCAGATTAATTGTTAAGTTACTCTGTATGCTGGAAAGTGAGGTCAGTGAACCTTCTTATTAAGGTACTATATTGTATGAGTGAAGTTTGATAATAGGTATACTCTCACATCAGGTTTTAGTAATTTTCTAATGCAGAAATAGGTTTTCTTTCCTCATTAAAAACCAATCAAACAACCAACAACCACCCTCCCCCCCCCCAAAAAAACCAACAACAAACAAACCCCGCAGAAAACAGTAAAACTGATCTGTATCTAAGGATATAGTCACATCTGTCAAGTATCTAATTCTTTTATTGTGCAATTTCCATGCCATTTAACAAAGACAAGGAAGAAAACTTGGCTTAAAAGTTAGAACACAAAAGGATTAATTAATGCAATTTTTTTAATGACAGAAATATTTCACGTAAAAGCAGTACTTTCAGACAAAGAGGAATACAAAATAGACTCTAACAAAGAGTATGTTGCTGTGATATGAGATAAGCTGTAGAGGAGTTAGGTGAAGCTGAGCCTGGTGGAATGCTACACCTTATTTATCTGCCAAGAAAATATTTTGTTTCTAGATAAATGGTTAAAGTGAAATAAATAAAATGTTATCTCATCTTTCATCAAACAATTCTTTAAAAGAATTGTTTCTTACCCCTGTCTGTGACACCTTTATGAGGAAGAAGAGCAGCCTTAGTTCAGTGGATGCTGCACAAGAATGCAAGCTAAGCATGGTTCAGCCACACGTGGTCTTGAATAAATTATCTAATTCTATTCACTGACAAAATGAGAAGAAAATGTATCAGAGAACTGCAAATTGACAGTAGCAACATCTTTTTGTAATATAGTGATTGAACACTGGCTCATATTTTTGTTATGAAAGGGATTAATCTTTTATGTTAAGCAGCCAGCACCTTCTAACTGTGAGGCTCAGAGTGCGGGACAGAAAGCGGGTCATCCACCACTTTTCTGGGCAACCTGATCCAGTGCCTCACCTGTCCCACAGTAAAGCATTTGTTCCTAATACCCAAACTAAACAGGTCATTTTTTAGTTTGAAACCATTGCCCTTGGTTTTATTTCCACAAGTCATGGTATAAAATGCCTCTCCAACTTCACTGTAGGCCTTCTTCAGGTAGCAAAGGTCTCCACAATAAGGTCTCCTTAGAGTCTTCTCCAAGATGAACAGTCCCAGTCTCATAGGAGACATGATCTATCCCTTTAATCATCTTTGTGGCCTGTGTTTCTGACTCTTTGATTGCAGCCTTGAACACTGGAGTCATGGGTTAGTACAGTTTGGTTTTTTAGTTATAGAATAATTCTCCAGGTCAGGACCTGGGAATTGCTTTAGAAAAGACAGGGACCTTATCAGAAGGTTAGTTGGAATATTGACATCTGAATATTGACACTGAAAACTGTTGGCTACGACTTTGGGAAGTACCATATAAAACCCCTTGATTTCCCGTAGCTGGGCCTTTTCCTTCTTTCCCTTGGCCAGAGAGAGACAGGTAACATCGAGCTGGGCCTGCTGCTCCCCGCTTTTTGGGGGGATCTGGCCTGAGGCCTGGCCGGATTCCATCGGCTCCTGGAGAGGGTGGGAAGGAGAGGTTGCTGCTTTACAACAGCTACTTTCTCTAAACTTCCCTGGAGCAGGGAGAGATCTCTACCGAGCCCCTAATAAGAGCTATGGGCACCATTTGGCTGAGGCTGCCCCGATCTACACTGAGAAGGCATTTATGATCCTGCCTGGTTTTTTGTAATTCCGGACTGCCCGGGTGCTCCGATCTCTGATGTTTCTGTGTGAGTTCTTCCTCCCTCACCAGTGCAGCCTTGAACATCTAACACCACAAGCCACAGAGGGAGAGACAAAGACTGTGAGCAGATTTAACCTTTTCCTGGCAACATGAAGCTTACAGAACTTAGCCCTTCTCTGAGAGAGTAAGAAAGGACAGAGTGAACATAAAGAAAAAAACAGCGTGAAGTCAGTAGAGCAAGAGTGAAAAGACTATTGGGACAGAGGGTTGAAGAGTTGGTTGTTCTATTCTTACTTGAGCCGTGGAAATGAACTCTGTATTTAGATCATTCCTTTAAATCATGGGTAAAATAAGCATTTGGGGAGATGATTGTTTTAATTTGTGCGTGGATTTGAGCAAAGATGTTTGTGATTGACTAAGTAATATTAATCCTATAAGATGCTTGAACAGAGATAAAGATGAGAAGCCCCCTGCACCAGTGAAGAAGTGAGAGGATATCTCTGTGCCTTGAGATGAAGAATCTTTTGGTTTAGAGTTATTCATCTTTACAAGGTGACACCCCAGTATGCAAAAGTCTAAGACCCATGAACCCATGGCCCATAAGCAGCTTGGGAACCTGCTAATGGGAGGGGTCACAAAGGCAGGTTTCTCCGGGCGGTTGTTTTTGTGACAGTTAAAAAACCCACAAGAGAACTGTTCTAGGTTGTCAGTGGGATCCATGATTCTAAGAGAGACTCTTCCCCTAAAGAATTGATGAAAGACTATTGTCAGATAGTGAAACTGACTGAAAATTACAAGTTTTGTCTCTTTATGTTGTTTTGTAGGAAAGTGAGCAGTTTGTAAGGAGAGGAAAGAGTGTTTTTGAAGTTTCATTCTGTTTTAGTTTTTTTCCAACTTTCATTTTTCTATTCTTTTAGTGTGTGTTAATAAAACTATTTGTTAATTTCTAAGGTTGAGCCTGCTTTGTTTTTCTCCTAGTCTCTCTCCTACAGAAAGAGTAAGTACTAAGACCAGAATTTAGTGAACATGAAACCACTACAGCTGGTAAGCACAACCCAAAATATGGCATGGCTGTAGCCATGAAACGTGTGTTTTCATATTTAGATTTTCATATGTCTTCATTGAGCCTTTTGGTGTCAGATATAGGCGGTAAGTGAACTGGAGTGGGAGCCACCTCCCACTTCTGGCAATGGCCAGTACAGTCTGAAGATGGAGACAGATACACAGGAGGAGATACACTGTGTGCTCCCATGCTTCTTGTTCTGGCCCTTCTGCTGAGTTTTTCTGTGGCTTCCTGTAAGCCCCTTTGTTCCCAGCTTCTGGATGGGGATAATAATGCTTTCTCACCCTGTAATCTTATAAGATTGTTAATGAATTGAGGAATGTGTGTGAAACACTTGGATGCTACTGATGAGCATAAATGAAAAAAGCTGCAAGGACATCTTGCACTTGCTATAGGGCTTTGGCAGTCTAAAATTTTAAATTATTTTAGGCCAGTTAAGTGCTAGGTGGGGGAAAACAGGAAATGAAAATGCGCACCTGATATTTCTGAGTAGTTTGCGTGGGCTCTGCTTTAGACAGATCACCTTTTGCAAAGCATTGAAGTGGGATCCTTCAGTTAGTCTGCATCAAAATCAGTACAAGCAAAGAAATGTGCTCATGATTAAATTACATAACATCATGGGTTTTGATGTAGTGAGATTAATTTCTTTAACATAGTTTAATTTTTTAATTTTTGTTAAATTTATTGTGAAGGGTTTTAGGAATCTCTGAAGACGCTACAAAATTTTAGCTTAAAATAATAGTACTACTTTTGTAATTGGTGTTTCTGCCACCTCATCCCACCCTATATTATAGCACTAATACCTGCACAACTGAACGCCAGTGCTAGATGTTTTTGGTTCCTATAACATTTTTAAACAAATAGTGTTGGATACCAGTGCTGTGTATAGGATAGCATTGTATAGCTGCAGTGGTGCAGTTGCAGTCTGTTTTCAAATGAGAAAATAATGATGGCTTCAGAAGACAGCATTTTGGTTTCAGGGGCATAGATGTCCCTCAGGAATAATTTATCTGTTTTTCACTTAATATTCCAGTTTCCACCAACCTGTAACAGAAATTAAAGGTTCTTTTTTGACAGTGCTTAAATTTGCAATAGTTTACACTGTTTAACTTGTACAAACTTCTGCAAACAACATCATAGTCTATGTCTACAGAATAAAGTATGAAAAATTTTGAAGCTTCTCTATTGTCTTCACCTGAACTTTATCAAAATGAAAATATTTGTGTAGATATTAGTGGTCAAGTGTTATTTCTAAGTCAGAGAAAAGTTAATGTTTGTAGTAGAAATGATAATATACTTTTTCGTGTTTTCAATATTTTTTGCTTTAAAAGTAAATACCTATAATATATGCATGTAGTATTTGTCATGTTTATTTTATTTATCAAGTAGTCTCAGATGAAAGTGGGTTCATCTGAGTGAGCAGGAGCACAAGTTCTGGGGTGAGTTTTTTGAGTTCCAGGTTTGGTATTTTGAGTTTGAGGTTTGGTTCCTTTGGTCCTTGTGTACCATGTGCACAGATATATGCTCTATGTGATGTGCCCTGCGTGAGGCTGGCTCACATTCCAAATTGACGTGCAATGCTAGTTACGCACTTCTGCCCCCCTCCGCTGTCGATCCTGACTGTTAGCGGAATTCACCTTGTATCAATGGAAAATTTGGCTTTGAAATTTGGAGTCTCAGAATTTGCTAGAGTCTCGCTCTTACATATTCTAGTCAGTTTCAGGGCACAAAGGATGGGGCAGTGAAATTGACAGCCCAAAAATATAAAAGCGGAGAATAAAAAAGGGTGTCGTTGGAGAACAGAATAGGAAAGTGGATTGAACCTTGTTGCAGTGAAAACAGGCCTCCCACGAGGGAGCTGGATGGTGCATAGACTTCACACAAATGGTGGATACACTTGGCATATTGTGAGCCTTGAAGCAGAGAATCTACTTACATGGGAGTTTTCCCTTGAATTTATAGTTAGAGCTCACATGAAGCAAAAAATCATCATGGGACCGAATGCAGAATTTTGGCAGGGAAATGTAAGTAAGGCAAGTTCTAAATTGTTAACTTCAAATACAGCATTTGAATGTTCCAAACTTAAGGGCATTGTTTGGTATTAATTCTTTCCCAGGGTATTTCTAGAAATAATTGAGCAGGCCACTGTGGGGCCACAAGGTGTTGAAATTATTTCAGACTATTATTGAATCTAGGTTGAGTAAGTTAAATGGAAAAAGGAGAGATGCAAGGAAGTGTTTGAATAATTCCTTTTACTCATCCATGTAAAAATAATAATAATTTAAAAAACCTCAGACCATAACACGACCTAACAGATGCTTTCAACATTAAAAGTATGTTAAGCAAAGATATTTTAGATTACTTGGTTTTATTGAAACAGCACTTATAAATGAAATGTGTTCTTCAGTGAAAAGAAAATGCATCCTTATGGGAATGGTATACTGATTAAATTGGTTCCATATTTTTCTGTCTTCAGTACCTGCAGAATATAAGGTGAATAAGGATGCAGGTTATTAAGAAGAGAAACCGAAGTCAGGATTTGTGTAACAGAACTGGAGTATCAAATAATATAATTTAATTGAAATTATTGTACTGAGCAAAAACTTAAGAAGAATTGCTGCCCCAGTTCTACTGGCCCAGTATTGCTGCCACTAATTCAGAGAAAGAAGAGAAACCTCAGTTTATTATTTGAAACGAGAGTGCAATGAGTCACATCTGCTTTATTAAAGACATTGACACAGCATCCTCCACCTTCCCCCAAACCAATGCATGATTTGGAAAGGCTGAGCTCTGCTATGCTTGATTTCATCCTAACATAAGTGCTGGAGCCTACATTAGCAGTGGTAGTTGCCATAAGCCCTATGTTGCTCTGCCTTACTTTGGGGCCAAGTATCTGGTTCCTTGTGGATGTGGTTACTAGGGTGTATTATTTTTGGATTTTTACATAAGAAGTAGGCTACCAAAAGAAGGCATATTTTTTATTTCTGTAGTTCATTAGCTCAAACAGCCCTGCAGATGTTCAATATTCATTACCTTTGCCAAAAGACTAGAAGTCATGAGTGCTTTGACAGCACAGTATTTTTCAAATTATACCTGGAGTAAAAAGTTGTTAAATGAAAATATCATGCATATTTTTATGTATCAGTTTCTCTCTAGTTGATTGGGAACCATATCAAGTCATTAATTTCTTGAATGTTCTATTTAGTTCTCCTAAAAGGCACATCTCCAATGTCTTATTCCAGTAAATATGAGGGCAGTGTACACACACGTTTTCTTCTATGCTGTTCCTTTATTCAAACACAGTTTTGTGCTGCTTTGAAGGGGTTCTAGGTGATACGTGGGCTTTACACTTTCAGCCACCATTTAGGATAGAATGGTTGAATTTTCATTTTTTCCTATGTATTTCCTTACAGAATGTGTAGTGGTTGATGTCTTGAGAAATGGATTATAGTATGTTACAAAGCCTGATAGGGAATGTAGACATGCAAAGCATGACATTATCAGTATTCACATAGTTAATTCCTTCTTATTTGATGATGTTACTGAAAGTTAGTTGCATATCTGTGTTTTCTGCTTGTATGTTAGCAGTGTACTGGTTGTGTAAAATAATTCAGGACTTGAGTCAGCTGATTTCCCAATCCTTGTTTAGCAGTTGCCTCCTGAGTTTGAGGGCATAAGCACTGGCTTTATTGTAGAATGCACTGTATTTGTCACTAATATTCTTTGAAATAATGAAGACACCTGCAAATAATCTTGACATGAAGTAGCAGCATTTTATGTCTCTCAGTGTTCCAAGTGACCATGACTTGATCCATGTAAGTCTTTGGTTAGGTCTCAAATCTAGGTTTAATGGAGGATTGACAGAAATGCTGAACAGCACTTGTACTTTTACATTGATGCAGTGTTCTAGATATATTTTACAGTTCTGCATTATAATTTATTTGATGTTTAAGTATAAAAAACAGGTGAAAACCTATAGCTTTAGTATTATGTATGCAGAGATGATGAATATATACACATACATACTCTGTACTTGTGACTGTCAAACCTCTACATATTAAAATGTATTACTCATTTCTGCCAACAGTCATCAGTCAGTGGAAAATAATAGGCACAATCATTTGAAAAGTGCACATTCACAATTTGCTTGTATTCATCTCAGAGTTCAGACTGCAGATGTATAACCATTCATTTTGCTGTTCTCAGTGATGCGTGTAAACCTCCTGAGGATTCACGTTTATGAACTTCCTGCATTGGCATTGGTAGTACAGATACATAACATGAAATAAAATTTATTTCTGCCATAGCATTTACTGATTTAAGAGGCAGTTATTAAAAAGAATCAACACTCAACTTGGTTTTGTTAGTTCAGCTGTTGAATTTCCACTAATAAAGTAATAAATTCAATTTGCAGTGGACTTTTCCTGGTAATTGTCAGTATTGTATTTAACATTTTCTCCAGGGAGTCCCACTTTGGAATAGCAGTGGGGCTTTTTTCCTGAAATTTTGCAGTAAGTAGGAAAAAAAGATGAGTGTCTTTTAAGATTAGTTTGTAAAGAAAGCTTTTCTGGTCAGACTTAACACTTCTAAAATGACTGAAGAACAAATTTGTTAAATTCCTGATGTTCTGCTCAATCGTAATTTTCCATGGAAAATTATGATATACACAATCTCCAGATCAATATGTGAATGTATTATTTTAACCTAGGTTTGGTATTAGCATTGAATTAGTGGTACTCTAAACAAATGTATTTGAAGATTCTTTTTCTAGTTCTGCTTAGGAAAATATTTTTAAAGCTCAGAGGAAGTACAATGAACTAGTTACTAGCTGCACAATTCAGACTTGAGCCTTTGTACATTCAGTGCTACAAAATATATCAATGGCAGGTTTCCAACTGTTGTGCATGTTCTGTTTTATTACTGATTGTTCCAGATTCTGCTTTTGGTCTAATTTAAAATTATTCATGGCTTGATAGGATATGTAGGTTTTTTTCCCTTTAGTTCAGTTGCTTTTGTTTTGGTTTAGTCCAGTCATTGATATGATATCCTTTATGGTTTTTCACCGTTCAAAAGCAAAGGAAAAAGCCCTTTCATAGACCCTGATAGAACTGCTTTTTACATGTTGTTGAGACCTTGCAGTTTCAGAGGTTGTGTTTATTGTGGGGTGGTACCATATGATAACTCATAAATTCAATCTTACTAGAACCTCCATAAAAAAATATTACACTATCATTTCATTGCTGTAATTTTGGCCCTTGAAATAGTTTGGAATCCAAATTTAAAAAAAAAACAAACAAAAAAAAGGCTTTGTTTTCCTTATTTTATTAACATTTTAAAATATGTTAAGTCTCATGGCTGTGATGGGGAAGAAAGCAAACCCCATGTTTTAATTACAGGTAAAGGGTAATATAATGTTCTCTAAGTGTATTTTAGATCTCTAACTGCAACATGGAAAATACAAGTTTTGCCAGCACCAACAGAAATAAATATTCTTTTCCCATAAATGGCATGGTTTAAACCAATCAAGATGTTTGAAAAATTACAGCACTTGGAAAATATTTTTTAAAATATTTACAGATTACAGTTTTTCTAGACATGGGCCTGCAGAATGGCAACATAATAAATAAACTGCTTTGAGGGACATGGCTTCCATAAAATTGAGAAAGTGAAAAAATCTCTAATGCTGATATTTATATCACTGTAATTCTGCAGAGTGAAGGAAGTAATTCTCTTTTTTGCTTTGCAAACTAAATTTAGTGTACATTAAAAAAGAGGTAGTAATAACTGTTTCACATTCCTCACTCAAACCCTGTGGCATTTAAGGTGCCCTGTCCTGGATGATGGAGGTGGTGGTTGTTTGGGGTCAGCGCTGCTGCTTCTAGAACTTCTACATCATTGGCTGGTGAAAGTGGAAGAGTAATCAGTGCTTGCTCTTTTTTAGACTCAAAGGGAGTTTTTCAGATATCTGAATTGAAAAGTATATATATGTTACAACTTCACTTAAGTTCATTTTTGGAGACTGGCTGATGTAGCAACTCTGGATTTCAGGTGGGTAGGTGGAACTTCTACATTAAGAGCAAATCCTGCCTTCTTCTTCAGTGTAAATCTGAATTTTAGGTTCTATGGTAGATTAGGTAGAGTGGGATATTCTGTAGAATTGCTTATTATATTCAGTCCTGTTTCTGTAGGTACACAAGTACACAACCATGTATTTTTTGTCCTAGTGAGACTGCCAGCTGACTGAAAAATCTTACTTAGACCTGGCTTTCCTTAAGGAAAGAAACACTCTCCTCAGCATTAAAGGATTAAGCATTCCATGCTTAAAAGGTCCTGCTAGGGCTTTAAAGAATTTGTACAAGCATTAACTAACTTGCCGCCAAAAGGAAAGTTGCTGTAATCTTGCAGGGAAGAATGTGCCTTCTTAAGTATTTTGGTGATGGGCTCTTTGGATCTATCAGTTAAGGGAGAGATTAGTGTCTTTATCACTTACAGTTCTACAGATGTGCCTGATCTCTTACAGAAACTCTTTCATGAGCCTCTTAGTAGTTTCTTTGTATGACTCTCCAGCACTTTATGACTCTGCATTAGTTCCTGCAAATCCTCAAACAAAGGTACTGCTACAAAACTCAGTTTTACTGGTCTGCGCTTGTGACAGTGCTGGATCTGTGTGTATTTGAACAGCCAGAGAGGGTGAAATTATTCATTAATGGTCAGAACTTTGAGAACTTAGCTCTGAGGGCTGGAAACAGTTGGATCCAGGATTTCAGACAGATAGGACTCTGACAGCTGCAGAAAATACACTCCTCTTTGTCCAGCATGGTTCTGCTGGAATTGTAAGACATTGGCATCTCCTAGGAGCATTTGAGAGTGTAACAACTGACTTTTGAATGGCAAGACTATACTTTTTCAAAGAGAATTGCTAGATAACAAGCAACCTAAGATCATATTCATCAGTAGCAGCTAACTGCTTAACTGACAGCAATCCAAAGTTCCTTTTCAGACTCTATGGCTATGATAAATATCAGTGAATCATCTGTGTAATTGAAACACCACATGAACATCCTGGACCACATAAGGTTCATAACTTTGTCAGTATTCCAAAGTTCAATTTCTGGGATTGGCAATTCTTTCTTCTGTGTAGTAGGATATACAAAGCAGGAAATCCTTGTTCCTCTTTCTCACCAGATGTAATGCCCCTTTACCTTGCAACAAGTGAATGGAAAAGATTGGAGCTTGTTTAAAAGGAATAATCTCTTAAACAGTTGCAACTGGCACTGATTTGCTCTAAGTAGTATTAAAGCTGGCTTCCCTTCCTGAGACTGGGAGAGACCTAATTTGGTTGCTTGTTTCAGTGCATGTGTGTGTGAAAAAGAGGCAGTAAAAGAAGTGCTCCTGTGTTGGAAAAAATGGAATAACAGTCTTACAACACTGCTGAAAATTATGTTAATAAAGCTACAAATTATAGTGCTGCTATCCATGAGCACAAGCTTTCCTATGACAGTATTGTGTACTGTAAAACTAAACATTCTAACATTGATTCTAAGTTGCTTGTGTAGATTTTTGAACCAAGCCTAGCCAGTCAGTGTTTCTGCTTATTTCTCAGTTGCGGACAACTCAATACTTAATTGTCATGCTGAGCTGCTGTTTGCCAAATACTGTCAGTTTTGGGGTTTTTTTTCCTACTATTCCCAGTTTTTAATTTTATTCTTTTGCATCCTCCTAGAACTAGAAGTAGAAATGTTGGTTGACATAAGTTTTGAGTAAAGAAACAAGAGGCTGTGGTATTTGGCCGTACAGTATTTCAAATCCCTGTTAAAAGATTGTGTTAAATATAACAGCAGCTCTTGGTGGGCCCAAGAGTCATCACTAGAAAAGGGTTTGTGAGTGTAGTTGGGTGAAGGTGGAGGAGTTGAGGGGGTCTGGAAATAAAGATGACAGCTCAGTAGTGAAAGATCAGTTCTTCTCTTTGTATGATAAGCAGTTTGAGCATACAGTTTATGTATTTTAAATTGCAGTCCTTCTCAGAGGTCATCCTAAGATATACATTAGTATTGTTTCACTTGGCTAGCAGCTGGAAATCAGAATGGTTTTATTAGTTACTATTGTAATAGACTATGAACACAAAGAAAAGTTCCAATAGGAATTTATTACATTGCAGCAGGCAAAGCAAAGGCAAATACAGCGCTGGACAGCAGGGGAGTCTCGCTCCACCAACTGCCGTGAATTGGCAGGTTTTTCAGTCTTGCTTTTATCTTGCTTCTTTCCTCCGATGATGTATGTGTGACGTGTTGCTGGGAGGGTCTCTTTCTGTCCCTCGGTGGTCGCAGAGATGAAGGCTGTAGTTGTAAGCTGGAATTCCTGAAACTTAAAGCTGATTAAGCAAGTAGAGAGAGAAAGAAGGAATGGGCAAGGGTCTGTTTGCCTATAAGCTTAGATAGTAACATAGTAACTTCCTGTTATCTTGAGTTATTTGATCTCCAGTGAACAAAAAATAGTTAATGTTTATCACAATTCCCCCATTTCTCTTGTTCTTACTTATTTTTGTTCACTGTATCTTTGCAGTTCTTGTCTAGCTAACTCTAAAGTTTCTAAATTTTCTTCTTCAGGTGTCTGATCATACTTAGTCCTAAGAAGCATAAGATGTGCCGCTTCCAGCCGGCTTTTCACTATAGTAATCAGTTTATTAAATATACATGGTCCAAAGGTAAGCCCAAGTGCCACTAGAATTACTGGCCCCGCAATAGTAGAAAGCAGTGTGGTTAACCAAGGGGAGTGGTTGAACCAATTTTCATACCAATTTTGATGGGCTTCATTTTCTCTTTTCCGCTGTTCTATCTGCTTAGTTCATTCATAGTATTGATTACTACTCCTGTGTGATCTGTATACGAGCAGCATTCCTCTTTTAGCACTACACAAAGGCCCCCTTGTTGTAAAAACAGCAGATCTAAACCCCTTCGATTTTGTAATACTACTTCTGACAGTGATCTTACTGATTTTACTGACCCATCAATTGCTTTTTCTATTTTACTTAAATCTTCATCTACAGAGATTCTTAGTGCTCTAAATTCTTTCTGTTGGTTGACTAATGAGGTTATCCCTGTTCCAGCTCCTACTCCTCCTACAGTTAGAAGAGTTGCTATAGTCAGGGCGGTGAAAGGTTCTCTTCTCATGAGGTGATGTTCTGGGGTTGTGTGCTGTTCAAGGACATAATCTTTTGGATGATAAGTAATTTTCGGTATAATAGTTACTTGAATACAATAGTCATGGGTGTGATTGAAAATTTTTAAAGATAAACAAGGAGTAATTCCTATACTCTGGCAAACTCATCGAGTATTGGGAGCTGAGAGCAACCAATCTGCTTTTTGTTTTTGCTTGGGGTTTTTCACAGTGATGTTACACAAATGTTCTCTGTTAGGGGGAGCAGTACCCACACACCGTCCCTGTCCGGTTACCTGAGAGAGTGTTACTCCTTGAGTACTTTCTTTAGTCTTTTTCCAACGGCATTCTTTTGGATTAGTCCCATTTATTCTTCTTGCTTTAGCCGTTACTCCAATGGCTTTATAAAAAGGAGGTCGGATGTTATAGCAAAGCCAGCATTCTCTTGTTAAATCAGGGTTTGTTCTATTTAGAATGCCATAACTAGCTTGCATTATTTTCCACAGAGTACCATATTTAGAGGCTTCTTCAGGGGCATCAGCCTGAGGCACTGTTAATTCTCCCGATCCCCTGCTATTTGTAGTGTTTGTCCTGCTCTGCCTTACTACTAGTACTGGGTTTGGTCCTACACCCCCCCACCCCATCTCTGGCGAATGGGGAGCGGGTTCCTTCTTTATTTGGATGATATTCCCCCTATCTCTCCCGGGTTCCCAATGTCTAACTCCCCAATTTTTACCTAATAGCCATTCTTGTTTCTCTGGTTGGGTGACATTGAGATAAACAAACGAGCAGTCCCCTATATAGGTCATTTCTCCTGAAGGACCCCTCCATGGCTTTGTGCATCCTGCTGGTCCAAAGTCTGCTTGCAAATATTTATTATGCCCTCCCCTGGGTGTCCAGTCAGAGGCGATTGTTTCACAGCCCCAATATCCACAAAAATATTCCCCAGGATAATTACAATATCCTTTACCGTGATTTGAGCTTGGGCACATGTAAAATCCCGTTAGGTTCAGTACTTTTCCACAATGATCTATGTTGGTCAGATCACACAATCCTACTCTGAAACTGGGTGCTCCTACAGTAGTTACAGTTTGCAAAATTTCATTGTCATCCCATCGCCATAGTGACTATTTAAAGGGTTGGTGTGGTAGATTGTCTAAGGCATTAATCCCTCTCAAGTATAACATCAGCAAAAGAAAAGTAATCGGCTGGGTCACGTGGTGAGCATCATTGGGGGCATAGGAATGGGAGTATATCTGAGGATTGTTCCATTTCATAGACTGCAACCTGTCTCTCTGCCCAGGGTCCTTGCTCTTATTCCCATTCCTGAGGCAATTCCTCAAATATTGTTTTGTTGTCCCACTCTGGGGTTTCTTTCCTCCACAGCTTTTTACCCCTCTGCCTTTCCCGTCGACTCAGTTGCCTCGAGCCACGCGGGGTACCATCTTCTCGGCAGCAGGGATATTCTTCAGGAGGTCCCCGGGGGCGACTCTGTTGCCTCTTGACATAGGAATCCCAGTTCCGATACTTAACCGGGGGTGTATCACACCGGATTCCCTTTAGGCGTGTGTGGCAGGTGCAGTCAACAATTTCAGCTATGAACGGGATGGGTTCATTAGGGTGATAACAATAATATTTTGGTTTAATCCCTAATGCAAAAATCCTCCACCACTCTTTTGATTCTTCTACTAATCCCTCATATTTAACTTTATATTCTAGAATCCAATCAGTTATGTTCCGCTGCAGTACCCAACAGGGGCTGCAAATTCCTCTAGGGCGGGTTCCTCACCTACAATGACTCCACCACCTGTCCCTGCAGATTTTACAAATATAACAAACAAAAGGATAACAATTGCACTCTGGGTCTCTACACCTTATCTTAACATCAGAGTTACAAATTAATCTTTCCTCCGTGTAGTGTGGTTCTGGTGCATATTCTACACGGTGTCCATTCATTGATGATCTCTCCTCTGGATCCGTAACTTCAGGTCTCCAGGATTGCTTGTCACCTGCCACTCAGGAGTCGGTTTGCTCACTGGCCCTTTAATTCTGCTAGCATGGGTCTATCCCTTCTCTGCTGTTCTGACTGCAGTATCTGTAGTAAGCAATACAAGGTAAGGGCCCTCCCATTGTGGGGCTAAGGTTGCTTTTTTTTTTCTAGGACTTTATTATTACCTAATCTCCTGGTTGCACCTGGTGCAGTTTCAAATCTAGTGGGGTCTCTGAGCTAACTTTCCCTTTTTCCATAGTTGGATGTTAGCAAATGGCCGGTATGCTGTAGGTCGTCTCCCCATTAAGGTTTTTCTTAAATTGGCCCTATTTACCATTAGGCAGGTAACGCACTCCCTCACTACCTGCTTTGCCAAGTCATCTGCCCCAACACACATATATTTGGTGGCGAATTGATCTACTAATGCTTGTGCCCCCCAATGTGTTTTGCTATGTATTCTCCTCATAATATCTATAGCTATGGATTTAGGCAGTACAGTTCTATTATCCTCTAGAAGTCACCATTCCCCTTCTGGGTCTTCTCTCAACCCCATTCTTTTCATCTTTTTTTTTTTCCTGCATAGTAAAACTATATATCTTTTGCAAATTCCCTCTGCTAGTCTCACGCTCTTTTCTTTCAGCCTTCGGATCTTTCTGGGGGGTAGATTGTGACGTCTGCAAAGCAGCCCTTTTTGCTTCCTGATCTGCTGCATTATTTCCCCTGCTTTTAAAATCCAGTCCCTTTTGATGCCCTTTCAGGTGAACAACAGCAATTTTCCTAGGTCCCCTCAAGGCCTTCAGCAGTTTCCTGATTAGATCCTGGTGAACCAGGGGGGTTTTTTTGTTGTTTTTTTTTTTTTTCCCTGGGAGTTTATCAACCCCCGTTCTTCCCATATTTTCCCAAAAGTGTGTATAATCCCATAGGCATATTTTGAGTCAGTATAGATGGTACCTGATTTATCCTTTAACAACTGCAATGCCCGCAGTACAGCATAAAATTCACAGGCCTGTGCCGACTAAGATGCACTTAGAGGGCCTGATTTGATAACTGCAAGTCCTTCTCCCCCAACTATTGCATAGCCAGAGACCCTTTTTCCATTAATTACTCACGATGAGCCATCTACAAACAACCTACCCCCCTCTGGGGAGATGGGGTACTGTTTAACCCTTATCGGTGTCTCTGGATCTTTAATGATTACCGAGAAGGGGGGGTATATTCAACCTTCCTACACTATCAGGAGTGTACTATACTTCTGAGTTAATTTTTTTCCCTATCCTCTACCCTCAAGGGACAGAGTTTTATTTTGATTTCTTCATTTACTACTTCTATATTAATACCCATTTCTATAATTAAGTCTCTCCCTAACAAATTATAATCTGCTTCTGGTACTAGCAGAAGGTTCCCTATTCCCATTTTGGACCTCGATTCCACCAGTACATTCTTAATAACAGGGACTTCAAAGGGCTCCCCCTTCGCCCCTACCACTTGAGCAGTTTCCTTTGATATCTTACATCCCTCCGGTAGTACCTGGACTGTCGATCGCTCAGCTCCAGTATCTACTAAAAACTCAAATTCCTGCTGCTGAGGACCTACTTTTAATTTTATCAAGGGCTCCTGATGTTTTCATGTCCCCAGCAAAGGAAGCCCCTGACTCCTTCAGTCCTCTTTGAAGACTCTCTCATCCCTCAGCCGCTTCCTGCAGTTTCTCCGAAAGTGTCCTTTATTTCCACAGTAGAAACATATGCCTCCATCATTTTTCTCTACCCGGGGAACCCCTCCCCCATTTCTCTGGGCCACTTGACTTGTTTTGGGAGGGGCATCAATTTTCTTAGTTTCTCTTACTGCTGCCACCATCATTCTTACTTGTCTCTTGTGACTCTCTTCATCTCTCCTCACATATACCTTCTGTGCTTCCCTCAATAGCTCATCCAGGTCTCTATCTTGCCAATTATCTAATTTTTCTAACTTCTTTCTGATATCTTCCCACAATTTAGCCACAAATTGTGTTTTTAGTAGTGCTTGCCCTAACGGTGTCTCAGGATCTAAGCCCGAGTACATTTGCAGGTTTTTTTCTCAAGCGTTCTAGCTAATCCGTAGGTGTCTCCTCCTTTTTCTGTCTCTCATTAAATGCTTTGTTGATGTTCTGCCCCTAGGCACCGCTTCCCGGATCCCCTGTACTATTATCCCCCTCAGATCCTGCATATTGATTCTGTGATCCTGCTGCTGATGATTCCAATTGGGATCCTGCAAAGGCCACTTGGTGTCTGCTGAAGGTCCATGTGCATGTTGTGAATCCCATATCTGCATCCCTGCTCGTCTAATCATATTTCTTTCCTCGGCCGTGAAGAGAATATTCAATATGGCTTGCAACCCGCCCCAAGTATAAATACTGGGTCCCAAAAATTGGTCCAGTCTCTCGGCCACCCCCAAAGGATCTTCCAGGAGGCTCCCCATCTCCCTCTTAAATTCCCGAACATCCCCAGAACTCAAAGGTACTGAAACAAACCCTATCACTGGGTGAGGTCCCTGGCCCCCCCCACAGGCATTTCTCTTAGGGGATATAGGTTATGCTGTCTAGCCCGACCTCGGGTTATGGGTCCCTGCACTTCCTCGGGGGGCTCGGGATTACTTCCTGCTTCCTGAGGCTCCATTGGAGGTGCATCCGGAATCTGGGGGTATGTAAGGAGGTGGGATTAGTAAGGCTTCTTCCTCTTTACTCCTGTCTTTCTTTTGTCCTCCCTCGTTGAGGGGAAACAGGAGCACTTCACCCCCAGGTCTTGTAACCCATACATTAGCATATTCACTTTCTTCCTGACTAAAAGGAATTTTAGTGTTTACCCACAAGTTGAGTTTTTGCCTCACCCAATCTTCTGATGATCCAAAAATAGGCTAAAAAATATTCCAGGAAATCTCCTTTCCACCCCATACTACCACACAATAATGGATCATTTTAGCTTTATCTTTACCCTCTGTGTTAGGGTAATGTTTCCAACTGTCTAATATGAACCCCAGTGGGCTATCTGTTTTATGGGAGTAGAGGGCCTGCTCTTCCCCTGTCCCATCTTCTGGAGTGCCCTCACACAAGCGTGGTGCGGAAATCACTCGCTTCCCCTTGTTCGTGGCTCACGCCCTCTCGGACAGTGAGAACCGCACTACTGAGGGTCCACAATCGCTTGGAAAATCCGAGCTGCCGGTTCTCCTCTCACTCACACACACACTCGCAGCACTCCAGGATACCCGACCCAGACCGAACGGAATCTTCCACACAGATACTCACGCATCTTGCGTCTTTGTCCGGACCTTTGTGCACAAAGTTTATAGGGTCTGCCGGCCTCCTTTGCCTAATGCTTTGAATTTAGGTTCGTCGGTCCAACCGAGACAGGAATCGGGTCTACCAGGGCCGCCGACTGATCGGCGGGGCGCCCCCCAGGCAGAACCAAAAGTCCTATCTTAGAGCAGGTGGATCCGAGTCACGGCACCAAATTGTAATAGACTATGAACACGAGGAAAAGTTCCAATAGGAATTTATTACATTGCAGCAGGCAAAGCAAAGGCAAATACAGCGCTGGACGGCAGGGGAGTCTCGCTCCACCAACTGCCGTGCCTTGGCAGGTTTTTCAGTCTTGCTTTTATCTTGCTTCTTTCCTCCGATGATGTATGTGTGACGTGTTGCTGGGAGGGTCTCTTTCTGTCCCTCGGTGGTCGCAGAGATGAAGGCTGTAGTTGTAAGCTGGAATTCCTGAAACTTAAAGCTGATTAAGCAAGTAGAGAGAGAAAGAAGGAATGGGCAAGGGTCTGTTTGCCTATAAGCTTAGATAGTAACATAGTAACTTCCTGTTATCTTGAGTTATTTGATCTCCAGTGAACAAAAAATAGTTAATGTTTATCACAACTATTAGTTAATAGTAACCTGAGACTGAAATCACTTGGGTTTTGACATGCTTTTTGCATGCTTTTCTTGTTGCTGTGAATGGAAATGTAGCTGTTGTGGAGCAAAAATGAGGCTGCCACAGAGTAAAAAGCTTAATTTCAGATCAGTCAATACGTAAGTGTATCTCTTTTGCTCCCTACTGGTTTACTGCCAGGGCCTATCTGATCATCTTTAGCTATTAAACATTCTAATCCACTCTGCCTAGCTAATTACATGGTTTGGTAGGTTTGCAAATGACTGCAGGTTTAGTGAAGTTTGACTAGGACATATAAAAGAAAATAAATTATGTTTTAATTTGCATAGACTATGTAAGAAGAAAATAAAATTTGTTTTAACAGTTGTGATTGGCTCATGCTTATGTCTTGAGGGGTGATGGGTACATTTGAAACTTTGAAGTCATTGCCCAAATTTTCCGTTAATTTGAGGCTGAATTTTGTTCATTCAGCTTCCTATGCTTTAAAAGGAGGCTTTAATTAAACTGTTTCAGTAAGTTGCAAACATTTCCTGTTATACAGCTCTAATTTTTCCTACCGTTGTCACCCATGTTCATGTATTCTGAGGTTTTTCCAGACAACAAGGCTGCTTTTTGGCTCCTCCATTTCCTTTCCATGTGTCCTTGATTAACAGTGACACCCACAGAAAATAGCTAGAGTCCTTTAGGCAGAGTACTTAAAACCTTGCGATTTAAAGGAGTAACATGTAACAAAGAGAAGTCTGAATAGTTTCTGGAGAGTAGAGTCCTGGATGGAAAGTAACAGAAGTGCAAATGAAAAGTTTTCATGTTTATTTTAGTAATTTATAGTGTGGAGTCAAAACCAAGAGATAGACTTAAACTTTAGTGGTAGAACATTTGTGGTCTGGTTTCCAACTGTAGTAGCAAGTCATTGTGGCCAACTAACATCCAGAAAGTTAAAAATACTACTGCAGTATTTTTGCATGTGGTAAAGGAAAGCACAGTCATTTAAAAAATAATCTTACCATCTGTGATACTTCAACATGGAGGACATTGATTATAAGTTTCTATGTGTGTATTAAAGGTCTGACTTTTTTTTTTTTTTTTTCCCTCTTGCATTTTCTGCAGCTATTTCTACAAATGCAACATAAATATGAGCGTAATGCTGGTAAATCAGAATAGAGGAGTTCTAAATCCACTTTTTACAGATTTAGTAAATTACACAGGTTAGAAGTGTACCACGCCCTTTCTTATCCATGCTGTCTTTTAAACAAAATTTCAAGTTGCACAAACTGTAAAGGTCAGTTTTGTTCCAGTGAGTAGAAGACAATGAGGCATGGCTGTTCATCTGTCTGCTGAACAATTCTGGAAAAAATAACAGTTGAAAAAGAAGATGACGCATGAGACAAGGTACACGGTAGTCCTGGCAGACTTCTCATTGCTACTGATTCTGATTTTGATAAAAATAGATAATTACAGTAGGTGATACTGGATCACAGATCTTTTCAGAAAGCCTAATTGGTAGGTTTCTGATTTGGAATATCAAAAAACCTATATTTAAAATAAAAAGCTTAAGATGCTTCTTGAATTTTTCTCCGGTTGCATTGAGAATATTTCCATGTCTATAATGTGGTCTCAGTTTCTTTAACTGAATTGTCTCGTTTGATACAAGAGGGCAGAAACTCTGTTTAAAAGTAGTGAAGAAAAAATAGTTGAGAAAACAATTCTGTCCATTTTAGATTGTGAAGAGTGATCTACATTTTTCAAATGGTGAAGTTTTTTAAAATTTTCATCAATGTTACTGTTCCCAATCCAGAAATTTGTGGCTTATTATATGTCCCTAATGGCTTATAGATATTTAGCTGAATGACAGTTAGTGAGGGGGCTATGTTGATCTGTTTGTGTTCTCTTTGGCATATCAGTCTATAGTAATTAAAGAAAAAAGAAAAAAAAAAGTATGATCAATTTCAAAATCTCTTAGCAACCAAATAAAAATTAACTACTGTATTGATTTTCAAAACCTCTTAGCAACCACATGAAAAAATAACTGTATTGATTTCTCTAGTAATTGCCCTGGAAGAATGGTGGTACAAACGTAACAAAATGCATTTATCAATAGACTGTGTTTAGGATAGGCTGCATTAGAAGCCCACAGTAAGACACTGTCAATAGGGGGTCTGCTTGTAAACTTTCACAGCCTCTTTTACAGATTCATGGTAGTGCAGAAATCATGAAAATAGCAGAGAAAACAACTATTACAGGATACCTGTTGCAGGAGGTAGACATTTGGAAGGAAAAGTAAGAGTAATGTCCTTTTCATTAATCTCACAAGTTCCTTAAAAGGATGTGAAGCACAGTCTGCAGTACATATGTTGTAGATTTTATGTAAGAGACTTTGTGAGAAATATTTTCAGAGCCTGCTGGGATATAGTCAGGATTATGGCAATTTCCCATAAGAACATGTGTTTACCAGCTACAGCTTCCTTCTGAAACACTATTAAAGAATTGCTTTCATGAAGGGTTGGGGTTTTTTCTATTTGAACAGGCAGAGCAAACAGGATATCTTGGTCATAATGAGCAGCATAATGAAATTATAAGTACAGTCTAATTGCAGCTTGTTTATGTCATGATTATGCAAACAATTATTTTGGTAGGTATTTCTATTTCTAAATATGCTAAAAAGCCTTTTAACAGCATTATCTCTTTTTTGTTCTTATGTCTGCTAAATACTTCAATGTATAAAAAGGACACTAGAATGAAAAAGCATTGAAACCCTGCCAGCCTGGAAAAATGCAACATTAGTCCTCATCTCTGCCCTTGGATTTAGTTCTCAGTGTTGGATATCTTACATTACTAGTATTATGATATCCTGTGTTTGAAATGTAAATTTCCTGTTACTGAATTTCACACACATTTACAAACTAGCAAAATAATAGAAAATAAATGCTTAGAGGAAGAAGTCATTGTCAGTGAGAAAGTCACCAATACTGGTCCATACATCAGAGACCTGCTTGGAAGAATCCCATGGGTACAGCCCTGGAAAGAAGA
This sequence comes from Hirundo rustica, assembly GCF_015227805.2. Taxonomy (NCBI): domain Eukaryota; kingdom Metazoa; phylum Chordata; class Aves; order Passeriformes; family Hirundinidae; genus Hirundo; species Hirundo rustica. The sequence continues at coordinate 61,652,384 of NC_053488.1, read as the reverse complement.
GCTGGAAAACACTTGTTAATTATAGAATCATAGAAAGGCCTGGGTTGGGAGGGACCTTAAGGATCATGGGCCATGGTGGGATACACCCCAGAATAATGAGGCAACTGGCAACAGAACTTGCCAAACCACTCCCAGTCATTTAACAGTCCTGTTTTAGTGAAGAAGTTCCAACTGACTGGAAATTAGCAAATACAGTGCCCATTTACAAGAAGGAATGGAAGGATAATCAAGAACTATGGGCCTGTCAGCCTGTCATGAGTGGGAGCGGGAACTTCAGAAAAAGTTTATTAGAGAAGCTGCTCCATTGTGTCATGAGGTGCAGAAAGGACCTCCTTGCTTTCTAAACTCCTCATAAGAGAAGCCTGGGTGCAGCTCAATCCAGTCTTAGCCTCAGACTTTTGTCAACAGTTTAAATAACTTTGTCTCACAGAATTAAAGGTGGCACACCACATATATACATATAATGTATATTTATGATGACAAATGATCAGAAAAAATATCTTAATCAGAATGACTACACAGTATAAAACTAAACTACTAGTAGCATATAATATAAGATAGGATAGTATGCTGTATAAAAAGAATTATATTAAAGCTAGCAAAAACAAACAGTTATTAGGTAGAGATTGATATAACTCACCATACCAGTGCTTGTGGGCAGATCTCTTTTTCTCAGCCTCAAGGAGTACCCACTTTAGGGGAGGAAACTTCATACACATTGCAAGAAAGAATATGTTAGAGGAACCTAACCACATGAGAGTGGACCGGACTTTTATAGTATAAAGTGATTGATTGCCAGTCACCTGTCTCCAGTTGCCTCAGTAAAATCAGGATGTTAATTAGGGTGTTGCAAATCAGACTGCTTTTAGCATAATTCAACACCAAAAGCAGCACATGATTCTCCCTCTCAATCCACTTCTGATAGCCTTGCAAAAAGGATATTGTCCAGTGGCTGAACCACGTTCCAGGGCAGAGCATCCTGCTACACATGCTAACCTTGGTCCTGGGCAAGGTTATGGAAGAGATCGTCCTGAGTGCCATTGCATGGCACATGTAGGACAACCAGACAATCAAATCCAGCCAGCATGGAGTTATGAAATGAAGCTCCTGCTTAATTTCATAACCTGATTCACCTTCTGTGACAAAGTGACCTGCTTAGTAGTTGGAGGGAAAGCTGTGGACTATCTAAAAGCTGTCATCTATCTAGAATATAGTAAAGCGTTTGTAACCCTCTCCCACAATATCTCTTTGAAAAACTGGCTGCTCGTGGCTTGGATGGGTGTATTCTATTCTTCAATGGATAAAAACCAGGCTGTATGGCTAGGCCCAGAGAGCTGTGGTGAATGGAGCAAATCCAATTGTCAGTTGGTCCCTAGCAGTGTTCCCCAAGCTCAGTTTTGAGGCCAGTCCTGTTTAACATCTTTATTGATGATCTGGGTGTAGGGATAGAGGGTAGCCACAGAAAATATGCAGATGGCACCAGGTTGTGCGGGGTTGTTTATCTGCTGGAGGCTAGGAAAGCTTTGCAGAGACCTGAACAGACTTGGTCAGTGGGGTGAGGATACTGCAGGATGTTCAGCTGCAACCCCAATGCCAGCTTGCACTGGGGTTGCAGTAACCCCCTGCAAAACCACAAGCTTGGGCAGAAGGGGCTTGAAAGCTGCTCAGCAGAAAAGGACGTTGGGTGCTGGTTGGCAGCTGGCTCAGTATGAGCCAGTGCATTCTCATCCCCTGTGCTCAGCAGTGGTGAGGCCACTCCTGGAGTTCATTTCTGGGCCCCTCCCTCTAAAAAGGACTTGGAGGTGCGAGAGCACATCCAGTGACAGGCAGTAAGGATCGTGGAAGGTCTAGAAAGCATGTCTTATGAGGAACTCCTGGGGGAGATGGGTTTGTTTAGTCTCAAGAAGAAGAAGAGAGAGGGGAACCTCATGAGTCTCTATGACTCTCTGGTAGGAGGTTATGGTCCCTTCTGCCTTGCCTGCAGTGAGAGGACCAGAGGAAATGGCCTTACACTGAGACTGGGGAGATTTAGCTTAGATATTAGAAATTTGTTTCCCTGTTAGCATCGTCAGGCATTGGGATAAGTTGCCCAGGGAGGTGGTGGAGTCACCATTTCTGGAGGTGTTTAAGAGGGATCTGGATTAGGCACTGGATCATGTGGTTTAGTGGTTTAAGAATTACAGTGGCAGTGCTGAGTTGACGGTTGTACTTAATGATCTTAAAGGTCTCTTCCCACCTTGGTGGTTCTGTATCTGCAGTGATGGGGAGTCACAACTCTAACTACTTCAGGTTCCTCCCATCCAGCAAGGCTTTGAACATTCCAAGGATGGGGCATCCACCACTACTTTTCACATCCTCTTCTAGTGCTTCACCAGCCTCACATTGAAGAATTTCTTCCTAATATCTAATCTAAGCCTACTCTCTTTCAGTTTGAAATTACTGCTCTTCTCCTGTCACTAACTTATTAGTAGTTTCTCTCCATCGTTCTTGTAGGCTTACTTCAGGAACTAGAAGGCCACAGTAAGGTAATCTCTAACCCCTCTCTTTTCCAGGTTGAGATAGAATAAAGAAGGGTGAGGCTCTTCTCCATGAAGACTTCTCCAGTGCATGCTGACAGAACAAGAGGCCATTGGCACAAAGTGAAACACATGAGATTCCATCTAAACACAAGGAAATGCTTTTTTGCTGTGAGGTTGGTCAAACACTAGCTCAGGTTGCCCAGGAACATTTTAGAGTGACCATTCTTAGCAAAATTGAGAAACAAGCTGGGTGCAGTCCTAGATTTAAGCTGCTTTACCTTACGTTATGTGAGCAGAGGGCTTGAACTGAATGAAATCAAGCAGACCCTTTCAGCCTAAGACGTTCTATGCTTTAACTTCACTCACTCTGTGCTACTGTTTGGGGTGATAATGTTGATCTAGCTTGTTATTTTTGAGGAAGGATATATAAAGCTATTAAAAATGTCCTTGCTCATTTTAAATTTTTTTTATTTGAGAAAAAGAATTTTCTCTTTTCTAAAAATTGATTTTTGTTGGTGGAAAATGAGTTTTTGCTGTTAAGAGTTTCTTTTTGTAAATGCAGAATTTACCTCTAGTGCCCTTTTTGAAATTATAGGATCATTTCATTTGAGAGAATAAATTGTATTTCATGGAGATGATACTGGTCTTTTTTGTGGGAAGTGGCCATTTCACACATGAATGATAAGAATTTTACACTTTAAGTAGATTGCTTTATTTGTGAATATTTCTTCTGCATCTGGGTGACAGGTTTTTAAATTTACAAGTACATAATTTCAAATGGACATTATTGTTTCTCTTGTAATAGAGATCTGAGAATTATTATTCTCTGCACTAAGCAGAAGCACTTCGTTATTTTAGAGTCATGCTGTTGCAAAAATGTTTAGTGGAGACTGAACAAATCCATTTTGAAAACAAATAGTAACTGAAGATAACATCAGAATAAATACATATTCACAGAGCAGTATAAAGGAAGAAGCAGAAGTTCATTACCATTTAAAGACCATTTTTAAACAAGTGAAGGGAGCAGCCATCATGCCCAAGTAGGGTCAGTAGCTGGCAGGAAGTAGTACTCCATAGCTTAGGTAAGTGTCATGAAAGCAGCAGTAGGAATAAGTAGAACTACAGGCTGTTTTCCATGCTTGACTAGTTTAATGGCCATTAACAAAAAAAATGGCTAAGAGTAAATAGTGCATTGTTTCCTTTGATCTCCCCTTGCAGGTAGAGCCTCTTTTTTTAATATGGAAAATTATTAAATAAGGAATGAGCTTATAGATGTTAATGGTTAAAGTTACTCTGTGGTCCCTGTGTGTAAATATAACAGCATGTCACAGTGAAGAGGAGAGGATGCTGCTGCAGTACACTCAGCAGAAGCTGTACTTTGTGTGTGGTACCTGAATAAAGCAATGCTTTTCTTACTGTCATCAGTTGACAACTGGTAGGTGGCAAAGCCAGACCCAATTCCACTTCTAGTGCAAAAGTTAAGACATTAGAACTTGAAGTAAATTCCACCACTTGCTTTTCTTGCAGTTTGTCTGGGAATAGATCTGGGGCAGCAGCTGTGTATTTCACTCCAAACACAGTGTCCAGCACAGCCACTATCCCACTCTGGCCTTTGTTGTCAGTAGATCATTATCAACAGTGGTACTGTAGAAACAAGTTGTGATAACGGAGTAGTGTTTATTCTTGCTCTGTCTTCTAGTGAGGGTTTTGCCTAGTCTTTCCCTGCTTTTACACATGTATGTACGTACATTATCTACAAAGGGAGATTGTTCAATATGGTTTTGATCTGCATGTCAGTAAGTCCTAAAGCATATAGAAAGAGTTAGCTGGTCTGAAATAACTGAAACAGTTGGAAGAGTGCAGTGAGATAAGCGTACTAATTTTGCATGACTGTGGGATATTTCATATTAAAAACAAATAACCATGTAGTACTTCAAAGGGAATAAAACCATAAATTAATCAAATACAGCCAATTAAATATTCTTGAACAGATCAGTTGACCTCTTACTTGTTTTGATCCTGTCATCAAAGCAAAGCAGACAGTGTGTTAGCTTTTTTACAGTGCTTGAATTGTATGCTGTGGCAGTTTTGAAATAACAACCGTTAATTTCCCACTCCTAAGGTTTCTCTTTCAAGGCTAATTGAAACAAACAACCTTATTTTTCTAGGCCTCACTCCAAAATGCTCAAGTGCATTTTGGCTGAATGCTTGGAGTCCACATTTCTTTATGCGTGAATATTGAAGGACATAAAAGTATTGGGTGGAAAGAGTGGTTTTTTAATAAGAAATCTGAGGTGGTTTTCAGTGAGCAGATGCCTTTCCAGTTGGGTTACAGTAAAAGCAACTTTTCAGTTAGTCAGGTATCTTGGCGGCCTGAATATTAGTTTCTTCTTGTTAAATTGCTGTGTTATTTTGGAAATGAAGGAGTGGAATCACTCTCTTTTAATAGGAAGTGTCGTGGTTGTTCATTAGACAACTAAATGGACCAGAACTGAAAAAAGCAAGAAGGAGATGCTTCCAACAGCCAAATAGACACTCCTTGCACTAAGATGGGTAGTATTTTAGTCACACAGATGTCAATGGCAAAGCTTGCTTGTATGTTACTGGAGCTCAGATGTCATCATTAGAGTAACACTTACAGGAAGTTATCTGAAGTATTCTTCGGTGTGCTAAAAAGACCCCCAACATGAGGAACTGTGTCTTAATAAGAATGCTTTCTCTCTGTGTGTGCTGACACACATCTTATAGTCTACATAGTGTCAGTCTTTGTAGAAGTTAAATACATTTGATGTTAAAATGCCTCAGGTTGTGATGAATTTTCCATTCATTTCACAGAAGTAGAAGAATAAATGAACTACATACTATTACCTACTTCCACATGACTTCTTCAAAATCATAGTCATAGAGATTTTGAAAGGTCATCTAGTCTTAAATCTCTTGCAGTAAGCCTCTTCAACTAGATCAGGTTGCTCAGAGCCCAGTCCCTGCCTTGAATGTTGGCAGGGATAGTTGGCAGATGACAAGTTGTCGACTTGTTCCAGTGTTTCATCTCCCACATTGCAAAAAAATTATTCCTTATATCTAGTTTAAACTATTACATTTTTCTCTATCACTACAGTCCCTACTAAAACTCTGTCCCCTCTGAAGTTTTGAAAAGCTGCAGTAAAATCTCATCTGACCCTTCTCTTCTTCACATTGAACATTCCTGACTCTCTCAGCCTTTCCTTGTAAGAAAGTTGTTCTCTCCCTCTAGTTACTTTCATGGCCCTCCTGTAGACCCGCTCCAACAGATCCTTTCCTGTGCTGATGACCCCAGAAATAGTCACACTATTTGAGCTGAAATCTCATGAGAGCAGAGAGGCAGAATCGTCTCTCTTGACCTGGTGGTCACGCTGCTTCTGGTTTAGACATATTTGGCTTTCTGGGCTGCAGAAGTTGTGGACATTGTGCATCTCTTTTAAGACTCCATGGGATTGAAAAACAGAATCATAGAAGTGTAGAAAATCCCAAGTCAGTATAATAAGCACAAGAATTATCAAAATCTAGCCTTAGGCCCTACACAGGATAACCCCAAGAATCACAACCTGTATCTAAGAGAACTATCCAAACATTTCTTGAGCTCTGTCAGGCTGGTGCTGTGACCACTTCCCTGTGGAGCCTGTTCAGTGCCCAGGTGCCTTCTGGGTGAAAAACCTTTTCCTGATATCCAGCCTAAACCTCTCCTGACAGAGTTTCATGTCATTTTCCTGAATCCTGTCACTGGTCACCTGTCAATTTGGAAAGACAAGTATCTGCCAGGGAAAACTGGATCTTCCTTTGGAACGGAAAATGTAAACCCCCTCCCTCCAAATTACTATAATTTTGCAATTGAGGGGACTTTCAGGCAAAGATATGGGAATAGGAATAACAGTTCTTTACTAAGAACATTAAAAAATACAAATGTAGTAGTACAAAAAAAAAAAGCAAGCGAAAGAATCCTAGAAACACCCTGAACTGACACCCTGTAGGTCAGGGTGTTGGAAGCAGTCCAGAATAAGTCCTCCTGGAGTGACAGGTGTGGTTCTGTTGGAGTAGAGATGGTCCTGTAGAAGAGTCCAGTGGTGGCAAGATGGATCCAGCCTTCCTCTGGGTAATGGAAAACAGGCTGTCCTGCTGTTTTGGCTTTCATTTTTTATCTAGGTAGGAATGCTGGGCTCCTCCCCCTGGGTGGAGTATCTCACAATGGGATGATTGTAATAGTTTTAATTTTGAAACCGGGCAGAAAAACCAATCATGTAGTGGTTTCACGTTCACTAAATTCTGGTCTTAGTACTTACTCTTTCTGTAGGAGAGAGACTAGGAGAAAAACAAAGCAGGCTCAACCTTAGAAATTAACAAATAGTTTTATTAACACACACTAAAAGAATAGAAAAATGAAAGTTGGAAAAAAACTAAAACAGAATGAAACTTCAAAAACACTCTTTCCTCTCCTTACAAACTGCTCACTTTCCTACAAAACAACATAAAGAGACAAAACTTGTAATTTTCAGTCAGTTTCACTATCTGACAATAGTCTTTCATCAATTCTTTAGGGGAAGAGTCTCTCTTAGAATCATGGATCCCACTGACAACCTAGAACAGTTCTCTTGTGGGTTTTTTAACTGTCACAAAAACAACCGCCCGGAGAAACCTGCTTTTGTGACCCCTCCCATTAGCAGGTTCCCAAGCTGCTTATGGGCCATGGGTTCATGGGTCTTAGACTTTTGCATACTGGGGTGTCACCTTGTAAAGATGAATAACTCTAAACCAAAAGATTCTTCATCTCAAGGCACAGAGATATCCTCTCACTTCTTCACTGGTGCAGGGGGCTTCTCATCTTTATCTCTGTTCAAGCATCTTATAGGATTAATATTACTTAGTCAATCACAAACATCTTTGCTCAAATCCACGCACAAATTAAAACAATCATCTCCCCAAATGCTTATCTTACCCATGATTTAAAGGAATGATCTAAATACAGAGTTCATTTCTATGGCTCAAGTAAGAATAGAACAACCAACTCTTCAACCCTCTGTCCCAATAGTCTTTTCACTCTCACTCTACTGACTTCACGCTGTTTTTTTCTTTATGTTCACTCTGTCCTTTCTCACTCTCTCAGAGAAGGGCTAAGTTCTGTAAGCTTCATGTTGCCAGGAAAAGGTTAAATCTGCTCACAGTCTTTGTCTCTCCCTCTGTGGCTTGTGGTGTTAGATGTTCAAGGCTGCACTGGTGAGGGAGGAAGAACTCACACAGAAACATCAGAGATCGGAGCACCCAGGCAGTCTGGAATCACAAAAAACCAGGCGGGATCATAAATGCCTTCTCAGCCCACCCCTCGGTGTAAATCGGGGTGGCCTCAGCCAAATGGTGCCCACAGCTCTTATTAGGGGCTCGGTAGAGATCTCTCCCTGCTCCAGGGAAGTTTAGAGAAAGTAGCTGTTGTAAAGCAGCAACCTTTTCTTCCTCTCCCCTCAACCTGGGAGCCGATGGAATCCGGCCAGGCCTCAGGCCAGATCCCCCCCAAAAAGGGGGGAGCAGCAGGCCCAGCTCGATGTTACCTGTCTCTCTCTGGCCAAAGGAAAGAAGAAAAATGACCCGCCTACGGGAAATCAAGGGGTTTTATATGGTACTTCCCAAAGTCGTAGCCAGTAATTTTCAGTGGTCAGAACAGATGTCAATATTCCAACTAACCTTCTGATAAGGTCCCTGTCTTTTCTAAAGCAATTCCCAGGTCCTGACCTGGAGAATTATTCTACATTCTTCTATAACTAAATAACCAAACTGTACTAACCCATGACAATGATGCATCAGTCATGTGGTGAGCCTTAATGGCCCATTAACAGAAGATATCCCCCTGGAGGGAGAATGGGTTGTGGAAGAGATAAGAACACTGCCCCACCTGGTTTTAACAGCTGGCCTATTAAGAGAAGACACCCACTGCCCTCCTCCCTGGAGTTATGAGGAATGGATCATAGAAGAGAAAAAGAAAAAACACCTTCCCAACCAGTTTCAACAGATGGCAAATAGAATACACATTTTTGGTTACCTGTTGCAACCCAAGACATCACCACACAGAAGAGATCAGTATCTGCCTCTCTGCTTCCTCTCACAAAGGAGCTGCAGAACTGGAATGAGGTCTTCCCTCAGTCTCCTCCAGACTGAACAGGCCAAGCAATCTGAGCTGCACCTCCTATGGCTTCCTGTCAAGGCCGTTCACCTCATACCTCTGCTTTGGATGGTTTTTAGCGGCCTCAGATTCTTCCTATGTTGTTGCGCCGAGAACTGCACACAAGCCTCAAGGTGAGGTGTCCCCAGTTCGGAGCAGCGTGGGACAGTCCTGCCCTTTATATGCAACCGATATGGATGAATACATGTTCTCAAAGTCTGAGTATATGACCAGGAGAAGTTCAACTACATTTGGCTAAGAACAAATGCATTTGTTCTTATCTTAAACCCGTCCTCTGTGTACACTGGCTTCATTAAGATCAGAACTGGGCTCAGTATTTAGGACTATTCAGGGCCATAGGTGGATTGTTTCTGTATGTCTGGAATGCAGGGTTTTCCTGAAGTAAAATTTTACAGTCAGTATCTTTTGCTCTTTGAAAATTATGCTTTGCTGAGTTCTCTCTTCCTGTCCTAGCAGTCCAGCTTGTGCGCTGATAGTATTTGAGTGATGATTAAAAGCAGTGCTTTTATTTTTACTTGCCTTAGAAGTGTCTTACTATTATGAATTACTGTTGTGAACTTTTAAACTAAGGGGCATTCCTGACTAAATACGATAAGGGATTAGGTAATCCTGGTTGCAGAATACATTCCTTCACTGAAATAAATCACATAATTTTTCAGCTTCACTGTAACTTCTTTTTTTTCCAATAAATGGTTATTTTAAATTAATCTTAACTTTTTTATATCTCCTACCACTCCTATTGAGCCTTTCCTTTGTATTTTTATGTTTAAGATCTGACTTGATAGGTAATTTCAATGACAAGTTGTAGAAAAAATGGTACATTACATAATTAGAAGAATACTTTGGGAGATCTAGAAGGTAACAAAAGTTGGTTGCACAATGCAGTTCAGAGGATGTTATATTATCACATACCTTTATATGACTTAAAAATACCAACATAGACTAACCGTGTATCATGTTGCCAGTTTATATGATTACATGAATTTAAAGTAGTATGCTTGCAAAGGAAATCAGCCTCCATTTGAGCTTCGTTGTCACTCTTTGTGTTTGAGAAATCATGTTGTTTAAAAATGTCTTGATTATATCTAAGTAATTTCCTCTTTAGAGATGTTGAAGATAATAGAAATATGAGTTAGAAGCTGGGGTCTTCTAAGTGTGCCTGTATGTGTAGTGTTAAATTTAAATAATTACTCATACCGAGGTGACCATGGTAGGACCCTTCCAACTCAACTATTCTTTTCTATTCTAATGAAACTGTATGTTTTCTATGTCTTTGGTGTTTTCTCCTTGACTTCTGCATTTATCACCTGCAAAGACACCATCAGTATTTAGTGATTAAAAATGTTGTTTTGGGGATCTTCTACAAAGCTTCAAATGTGTCCCCTTTTAGGACCCACTTTAATGTATTTGCATTATGTTTATATTTAATTGGATTACTCTTTCAAGGACGCCAGCTATATGAAAAGTTAGACGACTGTAAAGCGACCATGCAATTGCTGTCTCAAAGAACATGTAGTCTATAATAGGAGACAACACACAGGCATGTACCATGGAGCTGAGAAGTGATGGGATAGCTAGAGAGGTGGTAGTGTTAGCCCAGAGTGTATCTGTTAGGACCCAGCAACTAAGCTTTCTTGCCTTCCTTCAGCAATAATTCATTCTTGCTTGTGAATGTGCTCACATTCCCCAGTTATGGCAGTGTTCCTGGGTGTACTGTACTGCTTTCTGCACATGGTGTATTAAATAGAGGTGGAAGGCCAAATTAATTTTTGGTAGAATTTAGGTGTTACAGTAGAATATGAGGATTGATATTGAATTCAGTTTTAGGCATTTCCTAGTGCTGATGTCCCTTCCTCAACAGTAGATTTTAATTGCATGCTGAGCTTTCCATTGCATGCTGGATAAATTTAACATAATGTTACATGGTTCTGTTTGTTTGAAAGTGAAGAAATTTTATATTATGATCTTGGTATTTCTTAATGGTAGGGAAAAAAAGTCAGATGCTTACCAGATTTCAAGCATTAGTTGAAACACATACTGTGTGCTTAAATTAAAGATGTAAAGTCTCATTTCTGCCCACAAATCATGTTCATCTTGAGCTACTATAGCTCCTGATGCTTAGGAAAGGACCATACATTTATTTTGTTATCTTAGGCCTATAATTGAAAAATGTAACCTTATCCCCTAATTAAAAAGCAACTGTCATGGTATTCTGGCATTTAAAGCCTAAATCTTTAATATTAACTGTGCTAAAGGAAACTTAGAAGTATTTTACATCTGATTCACTTTATATTTGATTGAAAGTTTAAGTAAATCCCCAAATATTTTGTTAAAGTAGTTCTGACGTATGGAAAATAAAATCCCATATGGCATTTAGTAGGATTTCTTTGAGTTACAACTGAAATAAAGATTAAATTGACAGCAGATCTTTTATTGTTATTTGTTCTTGGGGTTTATGTATCCATAAATAATTAAAATTATGCATTTTTAATTATTTATTTTATTTTGGCTCAGTAAAGGACATTTCTCCTATGCTCCCTCTTGTAGCATTTTCATATGCTACACTGAGACTGCTTTTGTTTGAGTTACTAGATCAGTTTGCTTTTGACGCTACTGAATTCACTACAGCCTTATGGCAAAGGCATCACTACAAATCAGTTATTTTCTTCCATTTAACATTATGTTAAATCTATCAGCTGTTTTGTTCCATGGTTTTGCATTGAGCAGTCAGAGCAAGAACCTGAACCTGATGTTTGCACATACCATGCTTTCTTTATCAGTCTCTTCATTCACTTAGTTAATTGCCTGACAGAAAATGCTCACTGTACCTTGTTCTTGTGTATGAGCACTAGTATGGGTTATGTAATAGAGCTGATCTGACTCTTAAAGCATTCCTGCCATTCCTGCATCAAGTCTACTTCATCCTCAAAAGGCACACTGGCCCCTAGGGATTGCTGATGGTGTGACTGTTTATTTGAGACTGTATGGAGAGGAAAATCCAAGGCTTGATCTTCCTTAGAAACTAAATCTGTGAACAACTGTAAGCATTACATCTGTTGGTAATATGTGCCATCAATCAAGATTAGTTTTTTAGTGTTTACAGAAGTTGATGTATTTGTTACCTGCATCTAATGCTTTATTGCTACTATTATTAGTGATATTAATATTATACTGGAAATTGCTCTTTTCCTCCATTTTCCCCCTCATTCATCTGACTGTATTGAATGTTAGCAACAGGATTTGAGCTCAGATATCTGGTTTTAGCTGAGAGGGAAAGCAGCAAAGGAAATCTGTTTGGAAAAAAAACAGTGATTGTTGCTCATCTTTGAAAAGGAGAAGGATGAGTTTGGTTCCAAATACTGCTGTCTGTTGCAATGCAACATATGCAATATGTTATTGTACCAATAATCCTAGTATTACTCCATTTCTGTGTAGTAGTTTTATCTTGATTTCTCTTGGTGAACTGGTTCACAAAATTGTAAAAAGCCACTTTTTCCCCAAGTATGTATGGGTGCTGTTTATGTGGTTTTTTTCTTTTAGTTGTGTATTCTGAGAACCAACCAGATTTTTTTAACCTATGTAAAACATACATGTGTGTGCATATGTCTCTCTGCAAGTCAAATTGCCAGACAGGAAATGCCCTTTTTGGGGTTAAAGTTTTGTGGAATATTAAATTACTAGCTTCCAAAATACAGTTCAAAACATTTATAGGTTAAATGCCAAACATTTCTGCTGACAAGCTAGAGACAGTCATCTGTATTGCTTTGATGATGGTACTGGAAACACATTATTCATCTCATGTCAGTTGCTGCTGACAGTTGCAATTTTGGTTGCAATTATTTCTGCCTTGAATTTGACCAGTTGTGCTTATGATCCTCCTGTGAATCCTGTTCAGATTGTCTCTGCTTCTGGTGGTGTGCTGGATTCAGCCATCACAAAGCTCTCAGAATTAGTCAGAGCTCTGAGTGCCATCCTTACCATGTGGTTTGGATTATGCATGGTGGAGTTATGTTGTGCTATATTGTATCCAAAAGGTACACCTTTTCATGTAGAACTCCAAGTATAGTCATGAGAAATCTTATTGAGTCATAATAATGGAATTGAGGTGCTGTTCAATTTTACTTTGTTAAGAAAAAAACTTTGTAGCAAAGTAAATATGTTAATCTCTCGCCCTTTATTTTCATATAACTGAACACTTTTCACTACTTCACTATTTTCCATAGAGAGTATGTCTTCTTTTTTTGTTATTGACTTCCTCTTCAGCCTTTGTGTGTTTCATAGTCTTTTAAGTTTTGGAAAGACAGAAGATAACATTTTGGGGAAATAATGATGCAGGGCTGTGGATTGGCTTCATGGGTTTTGTACATCACTAGGTGGAATTAAGTAATTTTGTCAGCTGTGCATGAATACAGCAATTTTATTTTGCTTCAATGGCTTCTTACAATTTGGAGTGAAAAAAATAAGTTGGAAAGGTTGAGATCTTTCTGTTCTAAATCTCAAGATATGTGGTAACCAGGAATTGTAGTTATTTTACTAAAGCTGTGGAGTTGGTTTTTTTAACAGGATTTTTTTATAAATGGAATCATTTTTTGGTGACTAATTTAATTGTACTGAAAAAATTCTGAAATATTATTTTAAAAAATTATAATTTAATTTTAATTGAATAACTTCAGTTTTTGTTGAAAATAAAAACTGGGACACTTCTTGATTCTTTCTTACATAACATGTTTAAAGTAGCTTTATTTATCTCTTCTATTGACTTTTAATCCATTTAATTCCAGTGAGAAACTGAAATTCATTGAAACTTTGGTTTGTTTTCAGACTATTTCTATGTTATGTGCTCCATGTATGTTTTTAACTTTTAAACTGAAATTTTTATGCTCATTTCTACTTCAGACATTTAAAACCTTATGTAGTGGTAAACATAGTCCTTTAATTTGTATAGGACAGTACATACAAAATCATACAATCATACAAAAATATTCGGAGTTGGAAGGGAACCACAGGGATCATAGAATCCAGCTTTCTACACAGAAAGCCCCAGGTGTCAACACTATGTATCTGAGAGCATTGTCCAAATAAACCTTAAACTCTGTCGGGCTTGTGCTGTGACCACTTCCCTGGGAAGCTCTCCCAGTGGCCAACCGCCCTCTGGTAGCTGGCATATACAGTCAGAATTTGTCAAATACATTGGCATAGGCAGTCAGCCTTTGTCATACTTCAAAAACTGATAATAATTTGGTTTGAGCTGATGTCAGCAGTCACAGTAACAGACTGGCAGTTAATCTCTACTTCTCTGGAGAGATGTCACAAGTCCTGGCTGCAAACTGCTTCTGCATGGTCTCCATTCTCCACATGCTTACAGGTCCTGCAAAGACCCTGCCTCCAGCATGGACTTTCCATGGCATCAAAGCATCTTTTGGGCTTCCAGCTGCTCTGACCTGGGGTCCTCCACAGGCTCCTCCATGGGCTAAAGGGGCACAGCTGCTCTACCATGGCCTTCACCATGTGCTGCAGGGGAATACTAGCTCTGGCACGTGGTCCACCTTGTCCCGTTTCTTCATTGACCTCGGTGTCTGCAGGGCTGTTGCTCTCATATTCCCTTTCTTCTCTCCTAGCTGCTGTTGCACAGTAACTTTTTCCTTTTCCTAAATCTCTTATCTCAGAGGTGCCACGACCATCACTGAGGGGCTCAGCTCTGATTAGCAATGGGTTTGTCTTGGAGTGCTCTGTCTGGAACTGGCTCCATCAGACACAGCAGAAACGTCTAGCATCTTCTCTTAGAAGCCAGCCCTGTAACTCTCCCGCTACCAAAACCTTGCCTTGCCAATCACTTCAATACATTACCAGTGGACTTAGCTACAATTAAGCTGTAATGTCTACCAAATACATAAATCTTCAAAAATCTCTTCAAAATCTTCACTGATATTTTATGTTTCTGTTGAGGAAAATCTCCAGTGCAGAAATTTGTAGACTAGAATGTGTCATGCCTTTTCATGACAGCTATTTCCTTTCATTGTCGGGGGTCCCTCCAAGAATAAGCTTAGCATTTGGGAATATGCAAAATAAAAAGCTTCTGGTAAATTTCACCATAGAGACACTTCTGGTTTTACCTTTCTTTTTTCTCACTGCTTCCCTAAAGTCTTAACAATCACAGTGAGAAAAAATTGTAGCTAGCTGAGATTGTTCTTACATACTGCTGTCCTCCACAGTGTCACCACCAAAATGCTTGGAGAGTAGAAGTGAAAGAAACCCTTGGGTTGAGATCAAGACTGTTTAGTAGGGGAGGCAATAGCTGTACACACAAGCAGAGCCAAACAAGGAATTAATTCACCATTTAACATGGGCAGGCAGGCGTTTGGCCATCTCCACTAGAGCGGGGCCCTATCGTGCATAACACTGACCTGGAAAGACCCAAACTCTGTCACTCCAAACACCCTCCTTTTCCTTTCCTCCAGCTTTCTATGCAGATCCTTATGTCATCTGCTGTGGAATACCTCGTTGAGTTAATTGGGATCATCTGTCCTGGCTGTCCCAACCCTTTTGCACCCCCAGCCTGCTCAAAGGTGGGAGGGGTAAGGAGCAGAAAAGTCTTTGGCTCTGTGTAAGCCCTGCTCAGCAGTAATAAAAACATCCCTAAATTATTAACTTTGTTTTCTGTACAAATCCCAATCGCAGCTCCATACTATCTACTGTAAAGATAATTAAATTAACCCCAGCCAAAACTGGGCCGTTCACAGAATGAGAAAATGATGCTGATAGTGCCTCAGTAACTTGATGAGAAATAAAAATTTGCTTTTCCATCAATTTCAGCATAATACTGCAGATTTGCCTACTGGTTCTCTTTCTAATAGCTTCTCAAGAACAGGTGTATTAAGGTCAGCATTGTGCTTGCAGAATGTTATTAGGGAGATTAATTGCTGAGGCTCTGTTTTGTCTAACACTTGCAGAAAGGCATTTTTTCAGGCCCCATATCCTAGGACATTTTTAAATGCATGTGAAAGTTTCACACAATGATTTTAATTTAGCCCTACACAGCCGATTTCATTATTCATACACATATTTCTTGGTAGTCATCATATGAATAAATTGGGTCGTGTATTTTTTTTTTCCTTAAGGTGTTTCCTTTGTTATGTACGGGTACTGGAGGAATTAATTTTCTCCTATAATAATACTTAACCCTTATGTAGTGACTCACATTGTTTAAAAATGAATTGTGCTTTTGTTTTTCAGCTTCCTTTGAAATACCTTCCTTTTCTACTTTTACTTTTGTTTCACTTATCTGTAGTGATAATAACACACAGGTACATTGTAGTTATGATTGGCAATGAGGAATTTATTGTCTTTGATCTTCTGACTGTTGAAGCTTCAATTTATTCAGATCTAATACTGACTTTTCCAGATAAATTTCTTGCTCTGCAAGAGATTTTGCTCTTATTTTCCTCTTACAAGAAAATGTTTAATACCCATGAAAATTAGTGCATGTGATAAAATTCTGGTGTTGAATTTGTTGCCATTCTGGGGGATGTACACTCAGAGCTTGAGGGGTGGTAAATAATTAATCAGTAAAGCACTGGCTGCATTGTGTGTTTGTGTGCTTGTAAGCAAAGATAAAATGTGATAGGATTTTGTTGTCTGTGCACAGCAGGATTGTCAGTTCTTTTCTGCCATCTTGAGCAGAGGAAACCTAAGGTAACAGGAGTTGCTGTGAGTAAATGTCTCATCCTTATGAGAAGGCACGTCATTAACAAAGCTATGGTTGGAAGGTCATGAGGGTGTTCAACAGCTTAGGACTCTATACCTGTATTGAACTTCTGGAGTGACTGAGTAATGCTGAGCCAAATATTTTTTGCTTCTACTTCAAGTAGCACTTAGTTGTTCTCCCCAAAATTGAAATGTCTGCTTCACAATATGCAGAGTAGAGGGGGCACATTGTATTTATGTTCTAGGATCAAGTTACGAAACACTTGACTATTGAAATTGAATGTTTCAGTAATGTAGCAACTGTATGAAAACTCGTCTGTATGATTTTGGCTCTCTAAAGACAACATCTCTCTTTTCTTAATTAGGTCTTTACTAAGGTGCTGACTCACCCAAAATGTCTGTAAGAGAATAATGGAAGCCCCTGAATACCTTGATTTGGATGAAATAGATTTTAGTGATGATATATCGGTAAGTACAAGTCTTATTTTATTTGTTCAAGTTAAGACAATCTTAGATATCTTAGTCCTGATGTAAAAAGCAACACTCTTGTTAGAAGCCACACTTCTTTTTGCTTCATATAAATGAAAGTTGAAGATAGGTTGAATCTACAATAAAAATTAGACATTTTGTAATGGAAATCTCTCTATAAAGCATGGAAAACTTGATTCCTCTCCTTCAAGTAGTAAAAATTACTTGTAGACAAAATTAACAAATTAGTTTCATTTCTGGGTTGCTTCTCTCCTGTATTGTCCTGAATGAACTATATGTGCTGTAGTTCTAGGTTTAGACACCAAGATTTAAGTTCACTTTTTAAAATCTAATCATTTCAGTTGTAAAAAACCTGCTTCTCTCACCTTTCCACCAGTAGCCATTTCCAAGTATAGCTTGATTTTATCAATAGGTGTGATGTGGTAGTGTAGAGAAAAGCTAGAAAGACTTTGAGCAATTCATAGGCAGCAGTGATCCTTAGTGTCACAAATAAAACTGCCCTAATTGCAAGCAAAAATACTGTGTTACTTTATACAATTTAGTGTTTTTATAGGAGGCACTGCTACTGTGTATTTCTCTCTCACTCATAATGCTACTCCTACTGACAGTGTTTCTGCTTTTTGTGCAATAGAGTTGTTCATATGCCCAATGTTTGATAAAAAATAGACTTGAATACATAAATTAAATCTCCTATAAGAGAATTTATTAATTAAATTTTCAGATTAAAGTATGCCACCATCTCCTTCCATGTGTTTCATAGTTTTATAGGGTTTGGGTTTTTTTAACAAAGGACCTGGTTTTCCTGTTAGCATTTGGGACTCTTGATTCATTTTAAAACATTCCAGATGCTTTATTCACTGACAAATTCCTTTTGAAGAGAACTTTTTTTCGACCTATGGTACTGTTGAATTTTTATTAAAGCAGAACATGGCAAATGCCCAAAATATGACAAGAAAATGAGCCAATCTTGAGTGAATACCTTATTATGGGCAACTTTCTTTATATTACTGTTATATGCCAGATTATGTCCTGGTATCTATTTCTATACGCAGTTTAGTAAAACTGTAAAACATAATAGATGTAACCTTTCCATGTCCCTCCCACTGTGGCTGTTGCTGCATACTGGTGGGTTAGGTTACTCACTTTCTGCTGAACAGCTCAGGCTTCCTGCTTTAATAGGCTTTTCTTTCAGTGGATGCTGAACATGAAATAAAAAATCATCACAAATTATTGAGGTAGCAGTTTTACTCCCTGCTTTAGCAAGAGAATTCATGGTTACTCTAGTACTCTACTCATATCTCATCATACACAGTTTAGAAATACCTGACATTCACATTTTATCATTAGCCTGCTCTGGTAAGAGCAGCTACATAGCACCTGTATTAGCAAATTATATTATTCACGTTAGCCTTCTGGTTCTAATCCAGTGCAGAAAAGTGACTAATAATAAAGGCGCAAGAAGGCTGTTAAAATGATGCACTTACAAATGTACCTCATTTAGAAAGCCACTGTTTGTAGTCCAGAGCCTTGTCGACCATTTCAGGAAAACTGACCAAAATGTAATGATCAAAAACATAGACAGAAACACGGGAATTTGTTTTAAAAGGCAGATATATATGTAAGGAAGGGAAGGGAAGGGAAGGGAGGGGATGTTTTTGGTTTTTTGTTGTTGTTGTTGGGATTTGTTTAGTTGTTTGTTTAGGGTTTTTTGTTATATTTGTACTTGAGTAAAGAAAACTACATGTCTCCAATATCACGGAATCCTAGAATGGTTTTTGTTGGAAGGTACCTTCAAAGGTCATTCATTTCCAATCTCCCTGTCACAGGTAGGGATATCTTCCTCTAGATCAGGTTGCTCCAAGGCTCATTGTGATGGGTTGAAATTGACTGGTCACCAGGTGCCCATCAAGCCACTCTGTCACTCCTCCTCCATCAAGAAGCTTGTGCTTTCAGGAGAGGGATACCACTCACCAATTAGTGTAATGGGAAAAAGAGGCTCCTCTTGGCAATATTAGTTTGTTGCCAATCAAACAGCATACGATCATGAGAAACAAGGACAAATCTAAAAGCACCTTTTCCCTGTTCCTCCCTCTTTGCAATCTCACTTCACTCCTGAGTGCTTTGCCTTGCCACCTCGATAAGCACAGGGGGATGGGGCAGGATGGGGTTTGCATTCAAGTTATGTACTAGTTTGAAAGTGAACTAGTAGGAGATCCTCAGTTAGAAATACAATTTAAAAGGAAAATTAAAATAAATGCAATACAGAAACACTGACAGAGTCACAATGCAACCGACACCCTGTTGGTTAAGGTGTTGGTAGCAGTGTGATTAAATGGTGACTGCAGTCTTCTTGAAGTAATAAATGTGGTTCTGTTGAATCAGTGATCCTGTAGAAGGGCTTGATCTTCTTCTGAAGAGCCAGTGGTGGTTATAAAACTCTTGTCCTTTGGAAATTCAGTGGATAAGGCTGCCTGTTGTGTTCCAAATGCCCAGTTATATCCAGGTGGGACTGTTTGGTTTGTCCCCCTGGGTGGAGCATCTCATGCTGGGATGATGTGATTTTATCAGCCATGCAGTGAGACTCAATGGCCCATTAGCAGAAGATATCCCCTAGAGTTATCAGGGATGAGTCATGAAGGTGATGAGGAACACTGCCCTACCTGTTTTTAACAGCTTATGAGGATGGTGATGGTATGCATACTTTTGGGTACATCTTACATTGTAAGCTAAGATAGGTTATCACAGAGTGTCATTGTTGTTCCCTTCTCATCCTCTTCATGCCTGCACCAGCATGGGGTCCCATCCACTAAAGGCAGTCTTCAGTGAACTTCTCCAGTGTGAGTTCTTCCTGAGGACCACAGTTCTTCATGGAGTGCTCCAGCATAGGTCTCACACAAAGTCACAGTTCCTGCTAGAAAACCTGCTCCTATGTGGTTTCCTCTTCACAAGAATTAGTTCCTGCCAGGAGCCTGCTCCAGCACTGTCTTTCCACAGGCTGCGGGTTTCTTCAGGGCACATCCACATGCTCCAGTGTAATGTCCTCTGTGGGCTGAAGGCTGGGTATCTGCTCTACCATGGTATTCTCCTGTGACTGAGGGGGAATCTCCGCTGCAGCACCTGGCACACTGCCTTCCCATATTTCTTTACTGACCTCGGTGTCTCACATTTTGTTGTTCCTCTATCCCAGCTACTCTTATGTAGTGGTTTTTACCCTTTCTTAAATCTGTTATCCCAGAGGTGCTGCCAGCATCTCTGATGGGCTCAGTCTTTGCCAGTGGCTGGTCCTTTATGGAGGCACCCTTCACTCTTAGTTTGCCACATAAACCAAATACAAGTTTGTGTGCTGGGCATCCACAACTTCTCTGGGAACCCTCATTGTAAAAAATGTCCTTGTTGTATTTAATCTAAATTGATGTTCTTTCATTTGCCTCTTGTCCTGTCACTACAAGCTCTGGAAAACAATCTCTCTGTATTTTTCTTATAAACCTCCTTTATATATTGGAAAGCTGTAAGAAAGTCTCCCTGCAGCCTCCTGTTCTCCAAGATGAAGAGTCCAAACTCTCTCAGCCTTACTTCGCAGAAGAGGTGCTCTAGCCCCCTGGCTATTTTGTCTTCTGGACACACTGAACAAGTCCATATTGGGGGGAAAAAAAGACTTTTAGGTTACATTAAATAGATACATTATCAAATGTATGTTTTTGCTTTCACCTTTTATCTATTTCTCCTGATTTTTACTATAAATTTATTCCTGCTCTTAAGTTTTATGCTGTTATTTATGCTCTTAAGTTTTATGGTTACCTGAAGGTCTCCTAATCCTTTGATTGAAATGCAGGATTTATATTGCACTGGCAAATTGAGAAAATTGGAACAATTTTATTTTTTCCTTTGCAGAAATATTAGAAGATAACCTCATCATAACCAGAGCTGCTCGTGCTAAGATACTTGTAAATTGTTGGAGATTGAGTGTATAGATGACTGCTATGGCCATTCTTAGCTCAGTACAAATGAAAGCCAGGCTCAGTGGTGCCAGTGTGAGACTGCACCTAAATTAAAGGTTTGTGGAATGCAAGTGTAGTAATTGAGTTCAAATCTAAGTAAACAGCTGTTGAGTCATCAGGAATTTTGAAACAGCTTAGAAAGCTTCTTGTGAATCCGTGCCTGGCAGGGAAGATGTAGACTTTGCATGGTCAGGAGTATGTATGTCCAAGCTGCTAGCCTCCCATTTACTCGACACAGGGCCCCTCCTGAACCTGCTGCACCCTTCCTTGGCCACAGAAGGAGGTGGGTCACCCCTCAGGCTCACGCACAGCCAGATATGGCCTACCCAGCCACCAGTCCTCCTGGGCTCAGCATTTGGGGTCCTGCATCCATGTGCAGGCACAATCATTAGCTGCAGCAGATTGATTTATTTACCATCCAGCTGGAGCTCTCTCTTACTTCTATCCCTTTTCTTCCTGTCTCCCATTTCAGAATGAAGCAAAGTGCAGATGTCCACTAAGGTGTTCATAGGAAGTGTTAGTTTCAGAGAGACATTTTGTAGCCCTATTGGTGTAAGTGGTGTCTGTATAAGTCCCCTTTAAAGCTGAAGGGAAGAATAACATATCAAGTGTCTAAGACGCGCAACACATAACACAACCTAACCAGTGCTCCGAAGATGCGCATTACAGCTGTAAGAAGGACATTTGGTTAGGGGAGGTGATATTTCCCACATGCATCATACTAGTCTAATATCTTTCCTTCTCTGTTTTTTTGTTTGGAAGCTGCTTAAATTGACACCACTATTGAGAAAAACCTTTCTGCGACATCAGTCCAAGTATTGTTCCTTTGCTTTTTCTCAATGTCTTGCTATTCCCAAATGTCTCAGAAATATGGTGGCATTGCACAGTTAATAAATGACTAAGAAAATGCATTGTAAAACTACTAATTTAATAGGTTTTTAATGTCGATGAAAGATTTTTGTCTTCCACTATCACAAGTAAACTGAAATGAGACTGTTTACTTGGAAACACTTGGAAAAAAATCAGCTGTAATGTAGGAAGGTGCCTGTTTTCAGTATCAAAATGAAAGCACAGAACTATGCCGTTAGGATCAGTACAGAGGCAACCATGTTTTTATGTTGTCAAGATCATTGGTGGTAGTAAATGATTTGAGTTCTGATGCTGCACAGTTGGATGTGGTCCTTCATGCTTTTGGGGGCATCTTGATTATGATAATGTGGCCTGAGAGTCACAATATGCATACAACTTTGCACTTTGACTCCATTTAGGATACAAAAGCATGTTGAGAAGTAACTTTTGTTTCTTAATTTACTTGGGTTTTTTACTATTCTGTATAATATTTCACAGCTACTACTCAGGATCAGTTATTTTCTCTTCCTGACACTTCTAGAACACAAGTGCATCTGCAAGTGGTAGACAAGGGGCCCAGAGCAGAATAGCCCTATTAAAGATATATTTTCTCATGTGTTTTGTTTGAAATTCATTGCATTAAAATTTGAAAACTATGTAAAATTTAAAAGGTTAGCATTGGCATTAATTCAAATTCTGTAGTGCAGTGTTACATAATGAACAAATGTATTGTATTATAAAGGAAGTGCCATTTCCCCTGAATTAACAGTGTCTGTTGGAAAAAGCTGGGAATATCTTGCATTTGCATGGAATGCTTGCTACTGCTTCTTGTTTCATTTGCTGTTGATACCGCTCTTCCATCTTACAAAGTTCTTTAGGAACTTATTAGAATTCACTATTTGGAGTGGGACATAGGCAGGCCTTAAATGCAGAAAAGGAACACAGACCTCAAACAGTAATCAAAAATTCCATTCCATGTGTTATCTTAGGAACAAGCTCTCTGTTACTGAATGTCACCATCAACCACAACAGGCTTTAATTAAATCCCAAGGATCACTGTAAGCGTTGACTAACAAAGTAACATGATGTGCTCAGCTCTTACATTGTCAGCTATGCCCTTGGGCATGGCCCTCAGCTGTGGCATGCATGGGTACTCCAATGGTAAAACTTGTGTGGACAGTGGCATTTATTTTTGTATGAAAAAAATTAAAAAAAAAAAAAATGAATGAGGAGTTGGAAGTAATTAATTTTAAATGCTATTGAATAAGCATTAAGTCTTAAATTCTGTTCCAAGGAGGAGTTGCAATCTCAACTTCTTTTGATCTCCTGTGTAAACTTGAAACTTACAGTTGAAGAAAAGCTAGAAAGCATAACTCATAATTAGAACTAGAGCTAGATATGTGAGAAATCAGTTCTAGTAGGAAGAGCTGGGAATGGATTGTTTTTATGGTTAGGAAAGGTCCATTTGAAAAAGTAATTTTAGTTGCTTCCTGGACCAAAAGCTTGTTCTTTATATTTTAACCACACAAAAGAGAAATGTAAATTTGCAGAAGTCTTTTTGAGGACAAGAGGTAAGTGGGAGGAAATCTGTTAATGAAGTCAAACCAGTATTATTAAAATGCATAACAAATTTGAAAACATTCAGTAGGTTTTTTGTGGTGGGATGACTAACTGAATACATTTTAGAGCAATGTTGAAACAGAAAAAAAAATCTGGTTTTCCAAGAAAGAACAGGAAAAAGACAAAAAGAAAGGTGGCTCTCTGTTTTTGAAGTTGCCTGACAAAACACATAGCAATAGAATACAAAAGGCCTCTTTCTAATTGAATTACAAACTGTGTAATAGTTTAAACTGCAACAGCTGGTCTTATGAAGCTACCATATTCCTTGGAGACATGCTCCTTGGATTCTTTTAACAATCTTACTAGACCAGTTCAACATTGCAAGATGTATAGTTTTAATATATCAGGCTTTATTAAACAATAACTAAAGTGAAGTACAGCACATGGCGTATGTCCATGTCTGTGTTTAACTTGTATTAATTTGTCTTTTGTAGCATCCTTCTCCCTGGCTCAGCTCTGTTCTTTTTTGCTTTAGGCTGTCACATCCTGAAGCAGTCACAGCCTTATAGACAACCCCTTGTCCCATGGAATCACTGGGTAGTTCGGGAGTGCTGCTACACCTTTTAATTAATAAGTTCAGTGTTGATCCTGGGAATACTTATGAGGGTTTCTTCTTGTGGTTGAGATTTCTCAATACATCTCTAAATTAGGTCAGCAAGGGAAAAAAGTAGGGCTTGGGAGGCTTTCTATGCCTAATGAAGTAACTGCAGTCATTTGAGTAACAGTCTTAAACTTGCACCAGAAAAGTACATTACTGCGCAATTGGTCACATGAGCTTGAATTTAGATTATTTTGAAGGAGATTGCCAGCTGTGCTTTAGAAACATGTCAAACACTGAATGACAAACTGTCAGCAGAACCCGAGACAATGTATCACCGTTTCTTTTTTGTGTGGAAAGTTCATAGGGTTTTATATGGAGTTGCTTTGCTTCACTGGTCAACAGCACACCAACTAAAAATATGTTTCTTTGAAAACATATGGTGTTTGTGTATTCTTAGCAAAATTTCAGTTGTGCTAATCCTAAATGCTTTTTTTTCAATAAGGTTTCCCAAATGCTGCTTTTAATAGGGTATTTTTTATATAAGCAAAGTAATTGATATTTCTTTCACAGACATAATGATTTTCATTTGCTTAAGTGGACATTCCTGTAACATTTAAGCATTTGATTAAGGAAGACTTGCTAGAAAGCAACTGATTATCAGAATTTATGGTTTTATAATACTAGATCCTGTGTCTTTCCAAAGGTATTCCACAAGTATATAAACTAAGACATTCTGTTTAGTAAAATACTTACGGCACCTCTGTGGTTTTGGGGGTTTTTTCCCTATTTTTGCATGGTCAATGCAGAGAATGGCATGCTTATTAATATCAGATGTATTTTGTCACATCAAAATAGCAATAACAAGTTTGCTTTAATAAAGCCCAGGTTAGAGAAATGAGCCTGTTGTCTGCTGTGTGTGAGTACACACACCCCTCTCTTAAACCAGATCTCTCCAGCACAGATATACTGCATCCCTTTTACGTACTGGTTTGTGGCAGTTTGAATTATAATTTTTAAGCATGGTAATTGTTGCAGTGCAACGCCATAGTAGGTGCACAGGTGGGCAAAGTGAGACCCTTGAAGTTTCCTATGAAGCCTGAATGTGGTCTGACTTCTGATGTATCTCACATTGTGTTGCATTGTATGTGTGCCTTGAATAATGGTGACCTCTAGGAAGAAGAAATCTGAGGTGAGGAGGTGCTTTGCTCTGGCTTTGAAAGTCTGTTTCATATGTCTCAAGGTGGGAAACAAAGTGCCATCTGCTTTTCTCATGCAACCTAAGGAGACCATCAGACTGCCAGAAACAGCCTTGGTTTGTAGATTTAGTTAGTGTCCATGACAGTTGAACCTCTTGAAAGTCTTACTTTTTACCTTTTTTAGTTATTATCTCTATACATTTTTCTCCTCTTTTACAGTATTCTGTAACTTCTCTCAAGACCATCCCAGAATTATGTAGAAGGTGTGATTCACAAAATGAAGACAGATCAGGTATGATGCCCATTTCTATCCACCCATAATATTCTAGGTGCGTTTTTCTTTTTTTATTTTTATTTTTATTTTTATTTTTAAATCATGTACAGTTTGGCAACAATAGCTTCTTGGCAGTGTCCTGTTGTTTTGTTTAGTTTTGTTTTGTTTTTTTCTCATTTATGTACAGTGTTCTGGAAACATGAGTTTCTTTCTTTTTCAACAGATGACAGTTCATTAGAAGGAAAGTTAGTTCCAAAAAAGGATTTGGCTGTATACAGATAAATGTAGGGCTTCATCTGAGCAGCTCCAAACCACAGTATGTGCAACAATTTACTTGAAAACCCGAGAAACCATTGGTGACAAGACATAATAATGTAGGCGCCAATGAAAAAATGTTGGATACATTTACTACCCATATGGCCAGGACCAGTCTGAGGGATGATGTTTTGCCAGAGTCTGAAACTCTGTATCAAGGATGCTACATGACAGAATCTACTCCTAGGCATGCTGTAATAGTTAAGATTAAAGCTGAGTTTTTTAGTTTAATAGTGTAAACTAAATGAATAATCATGGCATATAGATGAGAACCAGCTGGAGACCTTCCCCCTGCTTCCTGACAAGAAGTGCATTCAGTGTTGTTTTTCACTCTGTAAATCAGATTAATCTACTTTTATTTTTCTCTTCCTGATGGAGGATAAATGAATTGGTAAGAGAAGCTTTTTTTTTTTTTTTTTTTTTTTTTTTTTTTTTTTTTTTTTTAGCTATGAAAAGTTTATTGTGTTTTTTGATCTTTTAATTGAACTTTTGTTAATGTTGTTTCATCAAGTACTTTTATAACAGAAACAGGAGATGTGGAATTCTTGGGATGATACAAGGACTTTAGAACCATGCTATACTACATCATCTTTTACTTCTGTATTTCTTTTCAGGCTTTTTAAAATTTCTTTTTAAAATTTGTGTTTAACTTAAGTAGAAACTTTCTGATTGCTACTTCTTTCAACAGAGTTATTAAAGGCCAGGTGACTACATGCCACTGTCCTTGGCAAAAAAAGAGAAGCAAGGCTTTCCTTGCAGTACTTGTTTACAGATTGCTGCCCGTACAGGCACAGCAGTGATTGCACACTTCTTGTATTACTTGTATTACTTGTTGCAAGCAAGAGCAGGGAAGAAGTGTAAAGGGTGAATACCCCTGATCCAATCCCCTCAAATTGCCCTATCTCCTTCTACACCAGTCTCCCCACCTCCTCTCTAATCCTCTCTTCCATCCGCCCCTCCATATTCTTCTCTTTCTTCCCTTTCTGCCCCTTTACACCCTTCTACTGTTCCCCGTCTCATCCCTATCCCTTTTCTTCTCTCTTCCTTCCTTCTTGGTGGTTCTTCCCCCCTTCCTCATCCCTTTCATCCTGCCATCTTCCCTCTGTAGTTTCCTTCCCCCTTTCTTCCTGTCTTCTTCCCTTCTTACCCATTCTTACTTCCACTCTCGTGCTCTCTCTCTGTTTTCCTATTGTCACATCATTGCTCCACACTATTCTTCTTCTACTCTTCTCGCATTCCTCCTGCCTACTTCTCTCCTCCTTTCCTCTTTTTCACCTACTTCTTTCCCCTTCTGCTCCTCCTTCTTCCCTGTCATTCTCCATAGCATTTAATACCTCACTGCTCCCCACGTGCTCCCACCATTCTCTCTCATATTCTTCCTCCCATTCTGCTTTCTCCATTTAAAATTCAGGTAGTAGTCATAAAGTAAAATGCAGTCCAATAGTAAGGATAAAATATTGATTATGAGCACTTCCTTTGGACTGTGGGATGCTGACAACTTACTGTGTATCTCTCTTATTCCATGGTTGCCTCTGCAGGTGGACTTTTTTTGATTATGATTTTAATTACATCAGTACTCATCTGTTCCCTTGAAAAGGGGTTGACAGAAGCAAGTACAGAGATTGCTGGAAGACTGTAGTAGCTCTGAGGAGTCCGCTCATGGAGGTTAATAGCAGATTGGTTAAAAGTCTTGAGTCAAAAAGAGACCTTTGCACTGATAGTAGTATTGGCAAAGTGGAAACAGTACTAAAAGCTGGGTTTTCTTGCTACTTCCCATTTATTTTGGTGAATAGGAGGTGGTACTGAAATATTTTTTATTTTTACTCTGTTTAATCACTGAGTAACATGGTGCTGAACGGAAGGGTATCACCTTATATGTCTGTGCAGACTTCAGTATCTCAAGTATCTTGAAATATCAACAGAGCAGGATTAGTCAACATTGTGAAAGGCCCCATTTGGTATCTTTTCATTGTTGCTTTTGACACAGTCTTTTGCCTTCCCTGTTTGATAGATCGTTAAAATAATGTTGCCAAAGTATTGATGATTTGTGCTAATTTTTATGAAAATGGGTTGTATAATAAATCTTTCATACTATAGCATGAAGCATTCATACAATTTTATATCTACATTTCACTGTTAATTCAAATATTTATAAATAGAAAAACTCAGAGGTTTTACAAAGAGTTGATCCAGCATTCTACCACATACTGACTCCTGCTTAGAGGTTACATTTCTCCTTTAAAACAGAGAGGACTATGAAAGTAGAACTATCCAAGAATAATTTTTTCAGAAGAACTACAAGTTAAGCAAATGTTGACCATAAATAAAACATGTCATACTCTAAAAAGCAATTGCCTGTCATCTTTGTCCCAGGAAAATGCTTAGTTCACTAAGACAGTTAAGACAAAATTTTGGATAAAGTAAGATTCAACTTATACTTGAAAAAATAATTATATATATATGTATACATATGCAACTATGCATATATAAGTATATAGGCAACTATTTTCACCAGCAGAATTGTTAAAACAAATGTAAACCAGACCAGTTCCTTGTTATGGATATATGACTAATAATATGGAAGTGTTACTATTCGTTGTTTGCAGATAAGTTTGGTAAATAGCCTTGTCATTCTGATTTTCTTTCCCGGTTTCGTGTAAACATTGGATAATCAGTTAGTACCATATGCAAGTATTTGGTTACATTGTTTTCAAATTACTCCAAGCACTTTTAATCCTAGGCAAATACTGGTGTTTAGAAGTCAGTCTCTTCTCAAGTATTTAGCATAATTCCTTCAGCAGCCTTTTTGGTGTTTTTAACTGTTTTTGACTGCCTGTAACTTTTGCTCAGATTACTTGTTCTTTTGGAAAGGGAGATAGTAGAAAGTCTGACAAACTTTTTCCCCATGTGTAGTTTTTCCTCCTTGAAATGCCACCCTCACCTCACTTTATTGGACAGCGCTGGCTGGTGGTGTGTATTGTTGGGAAGGTCCTGTTCCTGCCTCACTCTTTTGCAAGATGTGCATGACAGTCATGCAGCAGCACAGTCTCAGTCCTGACTCAGAATCAAAGAATCACAGACTCAGAATATTCTGAGTTCACAAGGACCATCAAAGTCCAGCTCCTGGCCCTGCACAGGACATCCCAAGAGTCACACCACTCTGTCACTGAGAGCATTGCCCAAACAGTTGTTGAACTCTTGTCAGGCTTGCGCTGTGACCATTTCCCTGGGGAGCCTGTTCAGTGCCCACCTACTTTCTGGTACCTTTTCCTGATATCCAACCTAAGCCTCCCTTGACAGAGTTTCATGCCATTCTCCTGAATCCTGTCACTGGTAACCACAGAGAAGAGATCTGTGTCTCTGATCCTCTCTGATCCTCTCTGCTTCCCCTCACGAGGAAACTGCAGAACTGGAATGAAGTCTTCCCTCAGTCTCTTCTCCAGGCTGAACAGGCCAAGCAACTTCAGCTGCACCTCCTATGGCTTCTTCTCAAAGCCTCTAACAGTTCAATGTCTTTTTTGTATTGTGGCACCCAAAACTATCCCCAGCATTGGAGGTGAGGCTGCCCCAGAGCAGAGCAGAGCAGGACAATCCTTCCCTTGCCTGTCTGATGATGCTGTGCGTGGTGTACCCCAGGACCTTGGTGCCAGGGCACTGCTGGCTCATGTTTGTTGGAGTCCAGGGCTTTCCCTGACACATGTTCAACTTTCCATTGATCAGGACCCTCAGGTCCCTTTCCACGCCTCTGCTCTCCAGCCCCTCATTCCCCAGTCTATCTGTACATCCAGGGTTACCCTATCCAAGGAGCAGAATGAGTCACTTTCCTGTCTTCAGCTTCATACTGCTGAATTTGTTCTAATTTGTTGAGGTCTCTGATTCCCTAATTCTCTCATTCTCTAATTGCCCATATTACAAGGGGAAAGATATGTAGATTTGGTAAAAAAACCAGGAAAATCGTGGTTTATAAAGCTTGATTAAGGGTAATTGTTTTTTCTACAATCACGCACCAAGATAATGATCTTTAGGTAGCATTATAACCACTAAGGTGGACATTATTTCAGTTGTTTAGAGCAAGGTGCTAATAAACTCCAAGATTGTGGATTTTAGCCTGGTGCAGGCCATTCACTTAGGAGCTGGACTCAATGATCCATGTGGATCCCTTCCAACTCAGAGTATTTTGTGATTCTGTAATTTTTTTTTTATCTTCAAAGATAGAAAATTAAAGAATGTGGTTTAGAAATGGACCTAGCTAGCACATACTTCCTGAAATGAAGTGTTAGGCAGAGTGCCCACTGATTTCCACCATTGTTTAATATAGACTGATGGATGAACTGTTCATGCTTTTGTTATTAAGCATGAAATTGATTGTATTCTTTCTAGGCAAATTTTCTAAGGACACTTGAGCAAATGGTTCAAGAGCAACTGTGTTCAACAAGCTTCACTGAGCCATGTCATTGTTGAAGTATATTCTGTCATCTATGACGACTTTCCGTTATCATTAAATGCATGTTTCAAATGAAGGCAGTATACTATTCTAGATCTTTATTCACAGATTGGTAAAACCAAATTCACTTTTAATGTCCAGCAGTTATCATTCTGCGCTGCTTTATTCATTCTCAGAGGAACTTCCATTTGAAAAAATATTCAAAATATTAGTTTCCTTATTGAGAAAAGTGAATAAATCAATGAACAGAAAATTACAGAAAATTTCTATCTCAAGCTCTTGGTAGTTTTTAGTTGTATGAGAAAATAAAGTAAAATTTTATTTGTAAGCAGTGTTAAAAGGCATCCATTTCACAGACTTGTTCTCCAAATATCTCTGAGGTAAATATGTCTGAAACAATACAATACCGATTGGATCATTCCTTGGTAGAATACTTGAAGAATTTTCTTAGTAAAAAACCAAATATGCTAGTTACATATAAGTTCTCTTCCTACCTAATTTTTGCATCCTCCCTCTTCCTTTTTCTCACATTTTGTGCCAGAATGATTTCTTCTGATTTTTCATTAGAACTTTGCTTTCTATCTTCCTTTTATATCCATAGATCAGTCTATACAAGAGTAAACCAAGTTTATTAATTTCAAAATTTTCTTTGCTGTTCCTGTATTCTCTAATTGAGAATGACAGCTTTTATATTATTCTTCTTCAAGCCAAGATAAGAAAAAATATTCATTCACTGAGACACAAAATATTTGAATTACCTGGAAAAGATGCACTGTTATTTAAAAGCATTACTTTTTATTTACCCTTTGTTTTCTTTCTTTCTTCTTTAGAGTGACTTGAAATTCCTCTTAAATGGGAACAAGCCCTCTCCATTTTTATCTGTTCAGGGTTGTTCTTTAATTCAGGTTCTCATGCTATAGAGCTTATATTAAAGAATTCTAATATGTATTCCTGGCACAGGTTATTGATAAATTAAAACTGTAAAACAGTGCCACCTTGAGTCAAAATGAATTCAGTTAAATATGAATTATGTGATACTGATAAAGTAAAGAGATATTCAGATCTGGCTCTGATTATCCACTGATTTGTAAGAGACACCCCTTTCTCTATCACATGGAGCCCACATACTTCTGTAAGTGTTGGAGATACGTTGGTGATAACAACCACAAGTTTTTGGAAAGTTTCCCCAGTGTAGTCAGGACTTCAGTACCTGTATACAAAGTCAGAATTACAGTACTTTAAATGGACCTGGAATTAACATGGGTCCTAATTGATTCAAGTCTCTGCTGAAGGCATATCACAAGGAAGCAGCTCAGGCATTTCTTTCAGATAATAGTAAAACTCCAAATATGAAACTTTGTGTAGACTTGCTGTAGGTCCTCTCCCAATATTACATGAGCAATATGTTGAAATACTGCATTAAAAAAAATATGGGTAGTTTTCAATGCTATTCACAGACTTTCTTAAAGTAAAACATAATATTGATATTTTCATTATACTCAGGAAAATTTAGAGGCATTTTGATGTTTGGCATTAGACTGTTAATACCACAGAAACTGTCACAAGT
Source organism: Hirundo rustica (assembly GCF_015227805.2). Lineage (NCBI taxonomy): Eukaryota > Metazoa > Chordata > Aves > Passeriformes > Hirundinidae > Hirundo > Hirundo rustica. The sequence continues at coordinate 61,620,663 of NC_053488.1, read as the reverse complement.
GTAAAATTTCATATGTGCATGAGGTTATCTTGATGGTTGGAGAGAACTCAGTTAACCTGTAGTTTATACAGATGCTTGTATACTAAGTAAAACTCCACCTCTCACCATGTTGTACACATAAAGATGATTGAAAAATACTCTGAAGTCAACAGATGCTTCCACCTGGAAACGTGTAATAAGGATCAATTTTGATTCCTGAAAATAGAATCAGATGGGAATTTAAACGAAAGAGAAGTTTCTCCCTAGTTGCCTGCTTTTCTGCTGATTTTCCCCCAGTAATTCCAGGAAATCTATAAGTAAATATATAGGTAAGAAAACCTATAAATAAGCCTGCAGGCATCTGGACTCATTTGCATTTTGTCTTCCTCAAAAAAACGTAGACACAATATACGGTGAAGAGCTACATCTGCAAATTCGATCCTTGCAGGTTTTCATCAGCTAAAAGGGTTTTTTGTGCCAAAGATACTTTGACACCTCAGTCAGGCAGCTAACACTGTTTTACTGATGTGAATAAAGTCTGCAGGTTTTGTATTCCTTGCTCTTTTTACCTCAGTAACACGATAATAGGATTATCCAGGTCTCTTACATTAATGAATAAAAGTTTGGGAAATAATTTTGACACATTATTAGGGGGAGAAAAAACATCACATTTTAGGAGTATGCCCATAATTATTTGTCAGATTCTGGAATCAAACTAGCTGCTCCACATTCTAGCCCCCTGCCTTAAACTCAGACCATCTTTTACTGTTTATAAAATAATCAAACAGTATTTATTTGACCCAGACTTTTAATGGCCTCTGTCTGAGTTCATAAGTATGGAGAGATGAGAAAGAGGCTTTTCCTCTGGAGCAGCTGTTCAAGACTACTCAGTGTAACTCCTGCTGTGCTGGTGCTTTGGAAGCTATAGGCAACACTTGCTTTCGCTTCTTCAGGGAACAAGCATCTGGAAGCAGAAGGAAAGAGATTCGAGCCATGTCCTGGTCCACTCCAGGCTACGGCTTCAGCGTCATGTAGAGGGAAGCCATGCTGTAACTGCCTAAGGACTGATGCAACTCCCAAGGAGTAAATGGCACAAAGAAATACTGTGTCTGCTAGTCTGACTTGCTTTTGTCCCTTCAGCTATATGGTTAAATGCTATATTCTAATCCTTTATTAAAATCAGTTGAAATTCATCATCTCAGTTAAGTGAAAAGGATGTTTTTAGGTCAGTAAAAATATTGCTGACTGGTTTTGGTGTTCCAGTTTGGTTTTTTCCCCCTGGAAAAACAGTGTTTGTAAAGAGATGTTGGGAAAAAAAACTATGAGAAATGGAGGTACCTTACTCTGCTCTAACTTTAATGAAAGAAAGGAGAAATACATGACTTCACAATTACCTGAGGCAGATTTGTAACAATCATCATTGCTTCTTCTCAGTGCCTGATTTTACAGTTGGGTCATCAGAGTTTTATGTAAGTGCATGTTATTAAAGTTAAAACATGGAGAAAGTGGAGCAACAAAATAAGTGTAAGCTTAAACATAGTGACGACAAAATGTTGATGCCCTTTCCTCTGTCTAAACCCCTGTGTTGAAAGCAGTGTTTTCATAAAATTCAGACAGAATTCATTTCCATACTGAATGCTTAATAGTTCCTGTCAGAACAAAACAGCTGGGAAACATATGGTATCCATTTCCCTGTATCACTTGGAAAAAATTTCACATGTAAATAAAACCAACATAAAAGTGTAGGCCTTTGAACCTAGAATCTTATACAATACATAAATAAGTCAGTACAGTGCGTTCTTTGTATTGGCCCACTAAGTTACATGCCTTTTGATTATTTTTATTTTTATTTCTTCTTCAGAAATGTTTTCTTAAGCACTTCCAAAAGTATTAATGTAATTTTCAGACCTCCATAACTAAGCCATACTAATATTTTGCTTCAGATATTAATGTTGCACTGAAAGTGTATATATCTGTTTCCTTAGGAAGGTGTTCATGGCAAATTGTGTGTTTTGACCACAAATTAGATCCCACTGATATGCAGTTAGCGCATGTTATAAATCTGCTTTGTTTGAACAGTATTCTTGACTTTTAGAATGCATTAACTCTTAGTGTACATTGAAAGGGGCATAGTAACTGCCTAAATGATTTGGGGGTTTTAGTGCTGTCCCTCAACTGAAAATAACAAAAGAAAGACAACTCTTTTCCAGAATATTATGAAGATCATCAATATCACCAGCTGAGACTATGAAAGAGTGCAAATTAAGTAGGATTGAGTTCAAGTTCAATAGGATTACCAGTTCAGTTGACTTGATCTCCTTCCTTTTTCTCAAGTCAGATTCACTGGTTAAACTATCCTGCAGTGCATTGAAGTAATTGTCTGTAAGGTCCAGAGCTGTGGGTGTGTATGTGGGTGTACACAGGTCATGCATATAAGGGATGGAAAGTTTGACAGAGAAGTCCAACATAGAGAGGAGCAGTTCAGAAGGAACATCCCACCTCAATAAGTAGGCTTAATTTTTAGATCAGAGAATCCCAAAATTGTTTAGGTTGGCAGTGTCCACTTAAGATCATCTAGTTCAATGACTGTGCTTAAGCAGGGGCAGCCAGAGCAGATTAAGCCAGATCTGTGTCCAGTTGAATTCTCAGTATCTCTAACAATGGAGATTTCAAAAAGTCTCTGGGCACCTAGGCCAGTTTTTGACCAGCCACACAATTTTAAAAAAGTGTTCTCTTATATTCAGATGGAATTTCTTATATTTTACTTTGTGCTGGTTGCGTCTTGTCCTGTCATGAAGAAGAGCCTTGTTACCTCTTCTTAATGATGAGATTCCTCCTGACCCTTTCCTTCCCCAAGCTGAACAGTCCCAGCTCTCAGGTGATGTTCATGAATTTCTAGTTCTTGTAAGAATAATACATCTTCCAGAGGAAACAGGCCTTAAAAATTGAGTTGTTGTTACTGGTGCTAAAACAAATCTGCTAAAAACTTTTGAGTAACTCTTTTATTGCCCTCCCAGAAAATCATCCTACTCTTATGATGCCTCTCAATGAAGAGCAGAGTACAAACTAACATGGCTGGACAGGACCCCTGTAAATGCCACAAGGCTATTATTTACAGAACAGATCATGTTGGAAGGGACCACAGTGGGTCATTGTGGTCCAGCCTCCCTGCTCAAGCAGGGCCATCGCAGAGCACGTGGCACAGGATTGTGTCCAGGTTGTTCTTGAATGTCTACAGTGAGGGGGACTTCAAAACCCCTCTGGGTAACCTGTTCCAGTACTCAGTCATGTGCACAATAAAGGAGTTCTTCCTTGTGTTCAGGTGGAACTGCCTGTGCATCAGTTTCTGCCCATTACCTTTCCTGCTGTCGCTGGGCTCTGCTGAGCAGGGCCTAGTCTATCTTCATGACACACTCCCTTCAGATACTCACAGACGTTGTTGAGGTCCTGCCTCATTTGTCTCTTCTCAAAGCTGAACAGGCCCAGCTCCCTCAGCCTTTCCTTGTAAGAGAGATGGTCCTGTCCCTTGTTAGTAATAGCCCTCTGCTGGACCCACTCCAGTAGCTACATCTCCCTTGCACTGAGGAACCCAGAACTGAGCACAGCACTCCAGATGCAGCTTTGTCTGGGCCAAGTAAAGTGTGAGGATCACCTCTAGATCATTGCTGGCAATGCTTTTCCTGATGCACCCCAGGATACCATTGACCTGCACACGTTGTTGGATCATGGACAATTTGTGTTCTTGGTTATAACTTGATTAGAACTAATTATATGTCCTTGAAGAAGGTTAATTTTAGGAATGTAGAATTCTTCAGTTTTGATAGATGCCATTAAATCTGTTTAGATATGAATCCAGTATGTTATCGTATAATTCTTGCTTCCAGTGTTTGGTCAGGTATATCTTTAAAGCATACTATCATGTCCCATGTCAGGTAGTACTCACTGCTAAATCAAATTCCTCTACTTCTCTAGTTTCCAGCAGCAGCTGGAACTGTGGGGTCTCGACTCTTCTTGGAAACGCACAGAAGCCAACCGGAATTGCAGATGTATGCAATAAATTCAGACCAGTGAAGAGGGTTTCTCCATTAAAGCACCAGCCAGAAAGCTCTGAGAACAATGAAAGTGATGAGCAGAAGAACCAGAAGGGAGAATACCAAAAAGGTGGTGATTCTCAGTCTGCAACTCCAAACGATGACCAGAGTCCAGGAGAAGGAGAGAGCCTTAAAAGCAAAAGCACTGAGCCTGCTGTTCTGCTTGGGGAGCTGGAGCACTATGATCTGGATATGGATGAGATTTTGGATGTGCCTTATATTAAATCAAGTCAGCAACCTGTTCCTTTTACAAAGGTAGCTCCTGAGAAAAAACTTCTAAGCGTATGTTCAGCTGTAAATGGTCTAAGTATCAAGACCAGTCCTGCAGGGAGCACAGAGAGCTCGCCTGCTGTCGGGACACAGTTCTGTGTGTTGTCTCCTGTGAAAGGCGCTCAGCTGAGAAAAACGCAACCCATTGTCCTTGATCAGCACAAGCAGTCAGCAGAAGAATTAGAGCTTTCCCAGACTTTAGTTAAGTGTAGCTCAACCCATGAATCTGAAGCCCAAGGCAAGGGCTTCCTCAGCAGGACACTTGCTGATCCTCCTGCTCACAAAGCAGAGAAAGCTATGCCGAACTGCCAGCGGAGGGCTTTCCACCTGCAGACGGCAATGACAGAAAGCAAGCAGCTAGAGGAACTGAGTATGAACTGGAGCATTGCAGGTGGCCCAGAAGAGAAGAGCGAAGAGGTGAAAAAAAATAAGAGCATCTTAAACATTGTAAAGGAAGGCCAGATATCTTTACTGGTAAGCCTCATCTTTTTCATAAGAAACATAGAATAAAAGTGATCTGTGATGTGGTTTATTAAGGCAGCTAAGCTGATGAAGCTCATATTTTGAACCACTGCCCTTTTTATCTTGTAGACTCCTTAGAAAATAAGCATATGGGCTTCCAAATGGAAAGTATTAATATTTAAATAAAATATGTAGCAAAACCAAGATGCTAGTTTTACATATGCATGGCCAAGATTTTTGTTTTATTATACACTAAATTATATAGTACACTGAAATTATAATAAAGAAGGCTGACATTTTAACTAATAGGATCACTTAAATATCAAATTTAAATCCTAACTGAATTTTGCCTTTCACATTTGTGGGTCACTTTGCTCAATTATTGATGTTTTACCACCGTTGTTATGTGGAGGTTGATGATGGGAACAGAGAGGCTTTTGTTGTATTCTGATTATTATTCAGGACTGTTTATGCTGTCTTGTTTCAGCAGCATTCTCAGGCAGGAGCTTTCTCTAAAGCCTCATTGACCTCTGACCCATATAAAGGTTTTTTTAATAAATTCCAGCACTGTGATCAGGCACTGTCAATGATTGTTTCCAAAGCTGCAAGTTAGCAGAATGATGCAGAGCATGTGATCCCACACGGAACAGCTGGTGAAGGCAGAGTGTATGTATAAAAACTGTTTTTGTTAGATTTTTGTTAGATTTTTGTTTAGCTTCGCTGTTTAGCAGTCTAGCTCAAGCACAAAGGCATGCCATTAACCTAGAAGCAAGAACAAGGGAAGATATTCAAAACTAGACAGAGGCAGAAGAGAATATTAGATTACTCATTAAGAAATAAAAACAAGTTAAATTCATCCTAAAACAGGAATTGGGGGTAAAAAAGGTAGGAAAATATGTAATTTTTCCATACTGGTTGAAACCTCTTCATTAAGTACACTAATGGAACAATACTCTGGCAAAACTGCATAACTCTAGGAATTTTGTTATTGCTACTCGTTGACTCTGTCTTCAGTCTTCTGTTTTTTCTTTTGGAGTTACTAAATCTAAATGTTTTGTCTTTAAATTTGAATTGGGCAGAAATAATGTATTACATCATGGTGGTGTAGAACTTTGACTAAATATCCCAACAGGTTTTTTCACAGAAACAAACTATCACATGAAAGTCTTTTGTCACGTGCTTTAACTACATTTTAAACGGTACTTAGTATAAGATACCACTTTTGTGTTGAGCAAAATTGATCAGGAATGTCTTTCTCTTCAGTTACTCATCTGCCAAAGGGAAAAAGAAAGAGGAAAGAAAACTGAAAATAGACAGAAATTATTAAAATGTGGGTATTTTTGCAGCTACCTTGTTGATCAGACTAGTGCAAAGACTTGAAGGCACTTAAGATCTTGCACTGTTGCATGACAATTGCATGAGTAGGAGAGAAACTTGACAATGGATCAAGCCAGTGAACAACCTACCTGTGTACTTACGCTGATAGTACTCGGTTTCTATACAGTGAAGTGAAAAGCTCTGGATTTTGACTTGTAAAAGAGCATGCCCATTGGGAAACCTCTTACTGTTTGGCTTGTGTCTCCTCGGGCTGTGAGGATAAATGTATCTTTTTATCCTTAGTTGTAACTAATACAGGCTTTTTTTAACAGCCACATTTAGCAGCAGATAATCTGGATAAGATCCATGATGAATGTGACAACAATCTGTTGCATGTAGCAGCATCAAAGGGACATGCAGAATGCCTACAGCATCTCACTTCTTTGATGGGTGAAGACTGTTTGAATGAACGAAACATTGAGCAGCTGACTCCAGCTGGATTAGCAATAAAGGTAACGGGCCCTTCCTCTACTGTAACATGACATAAAGGTCCTTTCGTTTCCTCCTGTGATGGTAGTAAGAAATGCATCCAGCAGGATGTTATTTTTGAAGCTTTAAAAGTGAGGAAAAAAAAAAAAAACCCGTTGGCTGGTACTACTTAAGCAAAGTAAAATGGGTAACTACACAAGATGTAATATCCACTGTATAACAGTGACAGTTTTTACATTGTTGTCAATGCATATGCATTAATTTTTAAATCAGTCATTAATTTTTAAATCTGAGTCTAAAGACTATTTGTTATATTTCAAGCATCTTTCACTTAACTTGGATTCAGTTGTTTCTTTAGGGGGCATAACTGTAATTTTGGTGGGATGGTTTGGTTTTTTTTTTTTTCCAAATACTGGTATAATCTTGTAAGACAAGTGTGAGAACAAGTTTACAAAGCATAAAAGCACACTGAGGTGAAAATTCCTGGTTGTCTAAAGCAGTTGCATCAAAGTTAAGATGTACATGTTGCAGAACAACCCGTTAAAATCTGAAAAACTTAATTCTAAGTTTGCAGGAAAACTTACTATGTAGGAAAATACGAAAATTCATGGTCTTACTACACTAAAATAAAAGATAGTGCAGGAAGGTTGATGATTTAACCATAGCAGTTCTGGTTTATTAGTGAGAATAAGTGGTTGAATGTCATTCCTTTTATCCTCTAAATACCCTAAGGACAAAGAAGGGGAGGGGTGAAACATAATACAAGAGTTTCTGTTTCTTTGGGGGCATTTATTGTTGCTTGCTTTCTGGGAAAAGTTTGGAAACTGAGAAGTCTGGTGGATTCTAGTCTGCAGTTTTGCATATTACAGGACCCTAGTGCAAGTGGCAGGGTTGTTTTGTTGGGTTTTTTTTTCTGGGCAAAGCAATATTATTAGAAAATTAAACTGATACCAAGTTGCACTAATGAAATGCTCCAAAATCTTGGCCTTGTCAAACTGTATAGTTACAGTCTGCCAGTTTAAAGTCTTACAAAATTTTAGCAATTTTTCTTTCTTGTTTTTTCAAGATAGGTATATAATATGTAAGCCAATAAATTCTGATACCTACCAGTTTTGTGGAAAATAGGTGTGCACCCTGCACAGTACAACATTATAGGAGTTACAGTATAAAGGAAGAGCAAGAAAAATTAATATCATTGTATTTGTGCTGAAAACCGCTCTGGAAATAAGGATCAAGAGCCACAAGATTTAGTTAAGCCAGATCACTTAAAGGCTCTTACAGAGCTTTGTAATGACCCAGGACAAGTCCAGTCATGTGCATCATTGTCAATGACTGGGCAATGTCCAGGACAAGTCCGTCATTAGAAATACTTGCGCTGGGGCACCCTCAGAGGAAGAAGTCTGGCACATTTACACTCTCTTCTGTGAATGACAAAGTATACTCAAGTATTATTGGAAGTAAAGGTTAATTAAGCCAACCTTTCTGCAGAAAAAGACAAATGGCATTACTGGCTTATTCTTTAAATTCCTAATCAAACTGGAAATTTTTAATAATTCTGATAAGCTTTTTGCTCTCTAGTAGATATATTTAGAATGGAAACAGCTGGAATCTAGACTTTTTTTTTTGCTTGTTTAGAATGGTCAGCTGGAGTGTGTTCGGTGGATGGTAAGCGAAACAGAAGCTATTGCAGAACTCAGTTGCTCAAAAGACCACCCAAGCCTTATTCATTATGCAGGTTGCTATGGCCAGGTATGACTTTCTTTTACTTTTTCAAATAGATTACTTAGATGCTTATACGTTAATTTGAATTAAAGCATGTGTGTAATTTTGTGGCTTTTAATTACAGGTGTTCTGAATTAGTTGAAGTATAGCAAAACTTTTCCCAACTTAGTCTGTATAATTTTTTCAGCATTTTCCCTCCAAAGTGGTTTGTTTGATTGTTTCATTGATTAATTTTTGGTTAGTTGGGTTTTGGTTTATAAGTTTCAATAATGGCAAAGAGAACATTAGCTGGCATATTAGGCCAACCAGTAAATCCCAAGAATGTATACAGACATCAGCGTCAACTAGAGCACTCATAGGACACATCAGAAGAGCAACAAAATTTTTCAATTTAAGAATTCATTGTACTGGCAGTGAAGTATTTTGGAACTTGAACATCAACTGTCTAGCTTTAACCTTTTCATTGAAAACTACAAGCTTTTCATTGAAAACGACATACAAAAATAAGTTGTACATTTGCAGATTATTCTGATTTGGACGGGACCCACAAAGGTCATGTAGTCCAGCTCATAAATAAATGGCCCATATGGGGCTTGATCCCACAAGCTTGATGTTGTTAGTACCATGCTCTAGCCAGCTGAGCTAACTGTAAATCAATCCTGTTTCACACCTAACTTGTCTATTAATATACAGTGACACACCACTGAAGTACAGCATTCTAGTGCTTTGCTAATATATGGAGGAACATATATGCTGCTTAATTGCACTACATTCTCTTCCCACAATGTCTGTTTTTCTCCTGAGTAGATCTTGCAATAACTCCCCTTCAAGGGACCTTCTCCAGGAACTACTGTGGAAGGAATCGTGATCAGTTATCCTTCTCTAATCTCTTTCGCAGGTGGACCAGTTTATCCCACAGTTTCTTCAACAGACATTAAAGATACCACAGAATCATAAACTAGTTTGGGTTGAAAGGGACCTTAAAGATCCATCTAGTTCCAACCTGCCAGACATTGGTGGGGACACCAAACATCACTGATTTTGTGCTAATGCTTTTTACTCTTTTTAAGAGAGAAAAAACAAAATATAACCACTAAGAAAACCATTCTTTGCTGTGTGTGGTTGTCTCATTCAATGCTATACAATTATTGTGACACATTTCTGCTCTTAACTGCTTCTTTCCAAGCATGAATTTACTGTAGGAGTAGGGAAGGAGAGGAGGCAGCTTTGGAAGGCTATGGACCTGGGAGTCTACTTTTTCTGCAGCTGTTTCCATAGGCACACAGAAAAAAAACCTTGTTTTCATGCTGTGCAAAGACCACCTTTTTCTACACTTCCCTACACTGCAGATGTTACTGGTGTGAGATGTGACCCTGCTGAATATACAGATTGCTAATGTTTGCAAGTTTGCTGTAAACCCAGCACTAGGGATAGAAAATATGTGAGCCAGATCAAAACTGGATAAGAAAAAAGTGCTTGCTACTGGGAAGATAAAGTTTGGAAGAGAAAGTTGCGTGTGAACTTAAATTCATATCTTCACTTGATTAACCTAATTTTGTCCTCATCTCTAAAGATATTTGTGTAAACTAAAGCCAGTGATGTTTTGGGGTTTTTTCAGTGAGCTGTGCTATCTACTGCCAAAACCAGATCTGGCACACTTTATCTAGATTCTTTTCAAAGCAGAAAGGAAACTCTACACTTAAAAAACACCAGCTACAATCAACCACCCATGAAATTTGAAAAGGTGATATATCAATTACTGCCAAATTTTCTTAGCTGAATGCTAAAGAAAGTTCATAAGTAATGCCAATTATATTTTTATTTGTAATCCATAAACAACCTTCAAATATGAGGAAATATTGAGGCTGAAGGGGTGCCAGACTATCTTACCCAACTGTTAAAAAAAAACAACACTTTGAGAAATTCAGATGCTTACTTGGCGCTGTCCTGGAAGATTTAATTTATTTTACCATTACTTACACGAGAGATAATCCAAGTAAACACTGGTCTTGGCAGAATTACAAGACTAATATTTTTATAAGGAAGACCTGTTATTGAATCCTTTTCTATGAGTCAGTCCATCCATTGTTTCCCCAGGCATTAGACATGCACACCATATTTTTCTTCAAGAACTCTAATTTAGAATGGGCAGCAGAAGGCAGTTTATAGCAAAGTTCCTATGTTAAAGGTCATCAAACTACAGTCGTGGCTTGCCTCCAAGGACATGTCAGCAACATTTTATTTTTCCATTGGTAGAGGGGAATGCATAAAATAATCTTATTGAAGAGAACAAAACTCAAAGTCAATCTGTAGCCTGGGAAGCATAGCTCCTAGCAAGGGTTTCTTTAAGCATGAGATTATACAAGAGAAGCCATGATGGTTGACAGGCCTTTTCATGCTGGGCATAAGTTATGAGTACAGGGCATGCCAGCTGTGTCTGGCCTAGTCACCATGTCAGAGGAACGTGATGGTGCAGTCCCAGGTACACATCATCCTAGCCCTGACTTTAAGCTTTGTGGGGCTGAAAAGTCTTTCCATCAGGGATGTTGTGGAAATATGGACTGCATAGGTAAGAGGCAGAGGGTAGGGAATGCTATGGGTTTGTGGTTTCTGAACTCCAGAAAATCTAAGAAGACTTTGGGCAACCAACCTAAAGCACGGCTGAGGAGATCTAGAAGGGATCCTGTACACACCTTGATGGTGGTAGAGTTCTGGAGATCACAGTGGGAAGGAGCATGTGACATTCAGATATGCAGATACCTAACAAAACACCTTTGCTTTACACCTCAGGATATTTGCCTTCCTGTCTAATGTCATTTTTACAAAAGCAATGTGTTGTTTTCACTCACTCCTACTCCTCTACTGTGAAGGGATACTGGGAAGGCCAGCTTATATAATTTATATCAGGTGGTAGGGCTAGGATTAGCTGTAGAGTCAGTACTCTTCAGCATGCTAATTCTTCCTTTGTAGGCCATGTAATGATTTAAATGGTCCATGTTAGTTGTACTTTCTTCTCCAAAAGTCATCTGATGGAACCAAAGTCAGCAGCTTGTCCCAATTTTTCCTGAAATCTTTTTGTAGAGAGATTTGAATTATTTTAGGTCTAGAATATTCCAGAGGGTTAATAACTGCTAGAGCACAAGCCTTGTAGATCTTAAAAGTAACAGATATAATGAATAATTTACCAATATTTATCAGTTCCTATTACTTAACAGATAAGTGGTTATTATTTTTCATTGTCTTCATCTGATGAATTTTCTTACTGTCATTTTGTCTGAATAAATTGTAGACTATAAATCTATTCCTGAAAACATTTTTCCTGCAAATACATAATATGAGTGTAAATAAAGTGAAACGTGACATATTTTGATATATGATGGTTTTGTTTCCCTTAGTATTAAGTGGAAAAAAAAATGTTTTCATGGGTTTTTTTGGTCAAGGATAAGTTTGTTGAAACACAAACTGTTAGACTAGAGCTATGACCTTGTGCCTGAGATCATTTAGTGCACAGGTAGTCCAAAGTCCAAAGATTGAATAGAGTCACCCAGCCACTTGATTTCCTTGTTGATAAGATTACTAGAAAGCATCATTTGCTCCATGCTGATTGTGATCATAAAATTACAGAACATACTTAACTTTCTGGTCCCTAATACATTCCAAAGAAATGTCTTCCAATTCTGCAGGTAAGTTTTGCAAAAATATTTTTATTATTAAAACACAGGGACAATTCATAGGAGTAGTATAATCCTTCTTTGCAGGCCAACAGCACTGACATATTGAAAAATTGCTCAAAATTGTTTTTAAATGGATATGTGATCTGTAGCCATCTCTCCATCCTGCAAGCTGTGTTGACTATTCAGCCAAGAAGTCAAAATACCTATGCCTTTACCCTATAATAAGAACAAAATTGCTGCTGAAGTGAAGATATGAAAAAGATAAGTATCAGACAGTGTAACACTCTGAAATAGTGAGTGGAGACCTAGATGCTTGAATGGGCAGAATCGTCCTGGAATAGCTCTAGAAGGGCCTGACAATTCCTCTCCTTTTCATTGCAATTAAAATTTCTGTGGTACTTTTACACAAAAAATGCAGGTTTATATCCAACCTTTTTAGCATGTTCTGTCTTCATTTTTATTCTTTCTCTTTTCTACTTAATTACTGCTCAGAGTCCTATATGTGCTTTCTGTACTGTTTATTTAGGTCTACTTTAGTTTCTACATCACTAATTTTGGGTGATTATGTACTTATGTGTCACTGAAGGTATTGCGATCCTTCCGCTTAAGTCTGTAGATCAGCATTTGCCTCACCAACAGTAGAATTCACAAAGCCCCTTTGAACTGGAGCTCTGAGTTAGTATAACATTATAGATATAAATGCAAAATAGTAAAAAGTACGTGTTTAAATAAAAAAGTTTTATGCTAGGAGGTAATATAGTCCTTTCAGCTTTTCAGATAGAAAAACTGAGAAAGCCGCTGTAGTCCGCTTTAATGGACCCCACTTTTCTATGTAATCTAGATTTATTCAAGATTTTCATTATGTATCATATGCATTATGGCAAAATGAAATTTAATCTGGAGTGAGATGGGAAGTTCCTAAAGAGAAGAATTTTTTTTTCCAAATAAACTGCCCAGAGAAAAAAAAGAAATCAAAGAAGTTTAGTGCACATATATAACTCTCCACTATTAGAAAAGAACACCTACAGACACACATGAAAAGCAGTGTTAAAAAAAGATGGTTTACTTTCGTTCTACTTCCAGGCTTTCAGTAGCAAGTTTTTGCAGTCCAAGTCTCGCCATCCTTCCCAAAATGCAGAATATACAAATGCTCCATGAGTCAATACATTGAGTTCTTAGGGTAGCTTTATTTTCTGGTTTTAGTTGTGTTGCTTCTTGTTTAGCACAACCACACAGAGATGGGGAATGATTATAGCTTTGAAGAATCTAACTGCTCAGCTCTGTGATCTGAGCATAATCCTGTTTTAATTTTCCGGAGAGACTTGTGAAGTCTGACCAAATTTCACAACCTGATTTTTAGATTGATATATGGGTTATTCTTCCTCAGGTTTCATCAGCAACATAGAGGCACGCACAGTCTTGATGTACAATTTCTCAGAATGTGTTACAGTACTCATATTTTTCCTATTATGTCTTTTTATAAAATAAAGTATTTCAGCTTTTTTCCTTGGGGGGCAAAAAGAAACCCAAAACCCCCAGAAAGACAAACCAGAGTGCCATGATGCCCTAAGCCTACAAAATTAAGAGACTGAAAACAAGAGATTATTGGATAATATTAGTAATAGATGACAGTACCAGTATTCCTGTAGTATATTTATATTTTCATTATTTTTTATCTTTTGTGACATTTCTTTGCCCTTAGGAGAAAATCCTTCTGTGGCTTCTTCAGTTTATGCAAGAACAAGGGATTTCACTGGATGAAGTTGACCAGGATGGAAATACTGCTGTTCACATAGCTGCTCAACATGGCTATCTAGGATGCATACAGGTAGAGTGATAGCTATAGCAGAAACCTCTAAACTTCAAGCTTGAATGACAAAAAAATTATTATAGGAAATCTAAGTGGGAATAGCTATTGATACATTAAAATATATCAGAAGGAATAGCTTTAAACCTGTAGGAGTCAGACTGAAATACTGAAGAGCTCTGGGTTTTTGGTTCTATTCTCAAGTATGCTGTTGTAAGCCTAAACTAGTTTGTATTGCAAGATTAGCATGATTCTATTGTTTATATATAAGCAGCTAGTGTCTATGTTTTTGTGTTACAAAAGGGCAGCCAGTACAGATATGCATACTTTTCCTATTACTCTGATATTTTCTTTCTGTTTCTTTTTCCATTGAGTAGTTGTAGCTCTCGAGCTCAGGGGAAGTATAAAAGAGGTTTTTCAAATGATTTACACCTTGAGTAAACCATCCTTTTCAGATTTATCATCCCGGAATGAATCTGCTATTATAATGAAGAGCGATGCTATTTCTAACTAATTTTCAGTGAATCATCTTGGCTGCTGAAAACAATATAATTCTGTTTATAGAAGTGCTAAAAATGGTAATTTGTTCAGCTGAGAAGGCTTACACATCATAGTACTTAGGGCAGCTAGAATAAACCAGTTTGGATGCCTCTGTCCAGTACCTGTATTCAATGCAGACATACCAAAACAGTCATGGAGTTGAACTGAATGGCTGGTCATAGCGCCATAGAACCATTAAGGTTGGAAAAGACCTCAAGGATCATCAAGTCTGACCAAACTAGCATCACCACCATGTTCACCATTAAAGCATGTCTTTAAATGCGACATCCACACCATTTTGGGGTCCACTTCCAGGGACAATGACTCCACCACTTCAACGGTCAATCTGTTCCAGTGCTTAACAACCCTTTCTGTAATTTTTTTTTTTTTTTTTTTTTTTCCTAATAGCTGATCTAAACCTCCCCTGACACAACTTGAGGCCACTTCCTCTCATCCTGTTAACTTGTTACCTGGGAGAAGAGGCCAATCCCTACCTAGCTACAACCTCTTACCAGGAAATTGTAGAGAACAGTGTCCTCCCTCAGTGTCCTTTTTTCCAGGCTAAACAACCCCAGCTCCCTTAGCCTCACAGGACTTTTGCTCCAGACACTTCCCCAGCTCTGCTGCCCTTATCTGGATTTGCTGCAGCACCACAATGTTTTTCTTGTTGTGAGAGGCCCAGAAACTGGTCACAGGGCTTAAGGTGTGGCCTCATCAGTGCCCAGTACAGGGGTATGGTCACTGCCCTGGTCCTGCTGGCCACACTATTGTGGACACAGGCGAGGATGCCCTTGGCCTTCTTGGCCACTTGGGCGCAGCTGGCTCATGTCCAACCAGCACCTCTAGGTCCTTTTCTGCCCGGCAGCTTTCCAGTCACTCTGCTCCAAGCCTGTTGTGCTGCTTGGGGTGGCCCAAGTACAGTTGAATCTTACCTAGTTGCCCTCAGCCCTTCGATCCAATCTGTGCAAATCCCTTTCCAGAGCTTTCCTGCCCTCCAGCAGATCAACACTCCTGCCCAACTTGGCATCATCTGTGGATTTACTGAAAATGCACTTGATCCCCTTGTCCATATTGTTCATTATATTACACAGAACTGGCCCCAACCTGGAGCCCTGGGGAAAACCCCCACTGACCAGCCATAGTCAGGATGTAAATACACTCAACACCTCTCTCAAGCTCTGCCACCCAGCCAGTTTTTCACTCAGTGAGCAGTACATTCACACCATAGGCAGCTAGATTCTCCAGGAGATACTGTGAGAAGCCATATCAAAGGTTTTACTGAAATCTAGGTAAACACATCCACAGCCACATCCTCATTTTCTAGGCAGATCACTGTGTCACAGAATGAGATCAGGTTGGTCAAGCAGAATCTGCCTTTCATAGACTCATGCTGTGGGTGAGATCCCCTGGTTGTCTTGTACTTGTCCTGGATCCTTCTTCAAATCCTCGGGTGCCAAGTTTGGCAGCTTCCAGTCACTGGAATCTCTCTGGTTGATCAGAGCTTCTGGTAAATTATTGAAGGTGATGCAACTTAACTTTGTGTTAATTGCGGATGTACCCTCTGTCCATCAAATTTTCTAGAACCATTAATCACAGGAGTACATTTCAATGTTTGTGTTGTCGGCACTTTGAGCAAAAGCTGTTTGGAGAAGAAATAATAATAAAATTATTCCAGGAAATTGCAGAGAGGTACTTGATAAACAAACTAGTCTTTGGAGAAGAACAGATAAAAGAGTAAATAACCCCTTGGCAGAAAGGCAAGAAATAAAAATTAAAGTGATTAAGTCAAGTTAGGGAGAAAAACATATCTAAGAAGGAGGAGTAATTCTCAAAGGACTCAGATATGTATCAGTACACATTTT
Source organism: Hirundo rustica (assembly GCF_015227805.2). Lineage (NCBI taxonomy): Eukaryota > Metazoa > Chordata > Aves > Passeriformes > Hirundinidae > Hirundo > Hirundo rustica. Next base: position 61,604,450 of record NC_053488.1, on the reverse strand, counting down.
ATTCCTGCATTGGTACACATTCCTGCATTATTCCGGATTGGTACACATGCACCAATCCGCATCACCCTTCAGACCACTGCAAATACTGAACATTTTTATTAGTCCAACCCTAAAAGAAATACAGAGAGTGAATTTTTATTAGCTAACCTCTTCAGAGGTTAAGCTCTAAAGAGCTGAGTATATTTGTGCAATGTTATGTTGGAACTACAGCTGTAGAGCGATGATGATGATGATGATGATGATGATAGCAGTCTATTTATGTATTTGTCCCCACCCAGAAGACGTAACTCTGTAAAAGCCAGTTTGAGAGTATCACATAATTATTATTAAAAAAAAAAAAAAAAAAAAAAAAAGAAGAAGTTGAGCTGAATGAATAAACTTGAAAAGAAGACAGTGAAATAGATTTGGAGCATCTCTGCATTTTCTTACTGAGGAGACATGTCTTTTTTCTTAAAGATGTGAGGAATGGTTCCTGTAGAAACTCATATGAGAATAAAATAAACAAACAACCACATCCATGTTGAATCTAGTGGGTTTATTATTGTATTGTAGCCAATTTCTGTGATCAGTTGGAAAAAATGAATCAAATAAATGTTTATGATTCACTAGTGGAGGGCACTGTTGTGGTAGAGGGTCTACTTAGAGTTGCTATGGAGTGTGTGTTGAGGGTTGCTATCTCAACAGTGCCCCATCAAGATGTGCAGTGCATTTGAAGGAGAAATGGGTATAGATTATTTTGAACAGAGTGGTGACATCTGCAGGCTGTTTTCATGGATAAAACTAAACAAAGAAAAGACTAGCCCTGCTTTCCCTGTGGAGAACAAACCTTACTAAATGGTTTAGAATTCTGGAGACTATTTTATTTTAGGTAAATATGCAATTCAACAAATGCTTTTTGTTGAAGTGAGGCCATGAGAAATAAGTAATGAAAACACCTAGTAGTGATAAAAATACACAATGTCAGTAATAGCACTTCACTAACACCTCACAGACTTAAGTGTAGTTGATGTTTTGTTGTGCTGTGAAACAAAATAATCCCTGTGCCCAGCAAGCTTACAGTCTAATTTAAAATATTGTACACTGGATAATCTGGTAAGAAGAAAGAAGTGATAAAGGAAACAGAGAAACTATAGGAAGCAGCATAAAAAATGAAGAATCACAGGCTGTCAGTGATTCCCTGGCCTACTTACTCACTGTGTTTACGAAGCTCCTATCATGTTTCAAACTATGTGATTACTTTCTGCAAGGTCATAACTGGTCTTTGTTTTCTTTCTTGGCAAATGAAGCCCAATCTATTGATATGAGATGCAATGCAAGAGTTCCTTTCTGTTTCTAGCAGATCAGACCGACCACCCATTCCACTTCTCTGTCAGCAGATGTAGAGGTCTCTGTATCTGCTGTTTCCGGTCAGCCAAGGCATTCCAGCTCTCAGTGGTTTACAAGCTCTGCTTTGATAAGTTACCCAAGAACTCAGCCGTGCAATTCCTCTTCTGCATGTGTATGCATACAAGTTAATGACGCTGTAGTTTCTGGCTGTATGGGTTCACAGGTTTTCCTAGGGGCTGGTATCAATGTGTATCAAAACATTGCTGAGAATATTTAGGTCCTATTTTACCTACTCCAGTAATGCAAATAGCTCCTAACTCTGATTATCACAAACAGATCATAAAGAAGGAAGACTTGGTCTCAAATCTTGCTTCACTCATTGCATATCTTGAGATCAGCTGGACAGAACTTCTTTTGCACATAGAACAATCTTTATTCTATTTTCAGAATAACTCAAATGTCATGCTTACAACCTGGATGGTTCTCCAGCAGCAAGCTAGGGTTCTCTGCTGGTACTGTAACACAGGAATATGCGTCAGAGAATAAGATATTATTTTTCTTGAAGACTAAAAGCTGACACAAATTTCAGCATGTCTTCAAAAGAAAATAGTGACTAACCAAGCAAGTGCAAAGCAATGAGACTTCCCTCAGCATTAAAAAGCCACAGTGACCTAACCCCCCAAAATTCCATCTAGATTGATAAAGTCTTTGTACACTTCTATCTGCAGTAAGAAATGTATCTGTGCCTATCTGACCTAAAGTATCTGCCCTATCTTTCAACATCCAGGCATTACTTAGTTAAGGAGTCAGGACACTGAGACTTCAGTATTGAGTGTATTAACATAGGGATTCTTCTGTGCTAGAAAATGGAGAGCTAAACAAAAAAAAGGAGTCGGCAAATACAGCAAAGACATTACTAAAATGAGATTCTAAGGGTGTTTTGCAATGTCGGGGGCTTTCCCCAACATTCAGGCGGTTTCAGGGTCCTTGGCTCCCTGGACTCCAACATTGCAATACCTTGCAGTGTGAGGATCCCAAGAACATACCTGATAAGCCATTACAGCTCACCACTCCTCACGATAAACTGGCTAGCAATGTGTTCACACTGCTCTGGACCGTTCTGGACCCGGATGCAATCTAGAACAGATATCCTGTGTCTTCTTTTCTAGGTCTGCCATGTGTAAAGTCATCACAATGTTCTGTAATGCATAGATAGGTGCATTTGCAAAAGTTTTTTACTGTGGTGCAGGAGAGAATCAATAGCTGAAAGTCCTCTCTTTTCATTTGGTAGTCCCACTCGCTGTATGAATGCTACAAGTGATGCTAAACTGTACAAATGAATGAACTGAAAACATTAATTTGGTAGAACTTCAAGGGCAGAGGAAGGAAAAATATATAAAATATAGTCTCTTTATAGCCCTTCTGAACTGCAGCTCACTCTTCTATGTTACTGTTGCACCTGAGTGGTAGATTTTATTGGTATGTGATTTGAATTCATGCTGCAAACAGATTTTTCAGTGAATGAATTTTAAAAATGACTGGCTTAGATGAATACTTTTCAAGCATTTTATTCAGGAGTACTTTTTGTGCAACCATTCTTGTGCTGGTCAGAATTCCCAGCAGAGATTTACACTTACAGATGCCAGTGTTCCCTTTTATGTTTTTACAGACATTGGTTGAATATGGAGCAAATGTCACCATGCAAAACCACGTGGGAGAGAAACCCTCACAAAGTGCTGAGCGACATGGGCACACCATGTGTTCCCGCTACTTAGTAGTTGTGGAGACATGTATGTCACTGGCCTCTCAGGTTGTCAAGCTGACTAAGCAGCTGAAGGAGTAAGTGTTTCATTGTTAGCAAGAGGGATTGATCTTAAAACAATACCCTAATTCGTCTTCAGTTTATTAGCAGTGTCTATTTTCTTCTTATATATGACATTTTAAAGTTGTTTTTCTATCTTATTTCTCCACTCTTTCTTTCTCTCAAGAATTTTTCCCTTCAACTTTAGCAGCTCAGTTTTTCAGCTGTTCTTTTTGTGGCAATTTGTTGTGTACATACATGAAGGGAGTGGCAGCTGAGAAGGGTATGTATGAAGAAATCCATTCCCTTTTTCCTTTGCTTATCTTACAATCACATCGTTACAGATCATAATTTCTGTTCATATAGCATGTTTTTATATACAGGTTACAGTGCTGGGTATTGATATTGGGAAGAATAATAGAAATAATAGATGGAAGGATATTTTTTTCGTCTTGGAAAGTCACCAAAACCTACAATAGCTACTCAGGAAATATCTTCTATCCTATATTTCTTTATATGAACTGGTTTTAATATTTTGGTATGGTTTTTATTAAACATTCTGTAAAGAGCCTATTATTTTTAAACACAAATTGTTCTAATTTTTTGCTTTAATTGTAGATGCAGTCACTGTGGCTTAACATGTCAGTATCATCGTAAGACTCTTAGAAACCATCAGCACTGACCTGACATTGTTCCAGCATAGATTTGTGATCAAGATGTCAGCTAGCTATCACAGTCCATGAAAATGACTTCTGAAAACCCCATGTTTCAAGGAGACTATATCATTTTATGGTGATAAATGTGTAGCTAATTGTATTTGGTATAAATTTCAATATTCTGCTAGCAAGGGAACTGCAGAGTGGCCTCAGTGAGAACAAGTGAGGGGTTTCCCTTTGCTATAAAACCCTCTGCAATAGACCCACTACAGGACACAGCTAAGCCCCAGCGGTTATTCTTATAGCACCTCTTTGAAAACATATCTAAAAAGGAGCAGAAAATGCGAGGGAGGTGAAGAACACAGAAGAGTGACAACCAGAGGGAACAACAAGGCAGAGGAGCTGGAGTTGCACCAAGATGGAGAAGGCAGAGCCTAAAATGGTCCATGGAGTACTCATGGTAGAAGAGGTACATCCCTTGGAGGGGCTGCAGCCCATGGACAAGCCTAGAACCAGTGATTTCCTGATTGGAATGCAGCCTATAAAAGACCCACACTAGAGAACAGGAAAGGGTGGGAAGGAAGGAGCAACAGAGAGAAACTGCTACACATGAACCTTGACCTGTGCTGCATGTTGGCTTACTGAAAAGACTGGGGGTAACCTGCAGCAATGACAAGAGAGCAAGAGGGGTGTCTGGAGTGAAGCCTGAACAGATGAATCTGGAAGAGAAGCTGAGCTTGGAAAAAGAGAGGATAGATGTTTTAAATGTCTGTCCTTCTTTGTTTCCCAATACCTGAACCAGTAGTGAAATATTCATGTTAAGTTAAAACCCCCATGTTGATTCTCTTTTGCCCATGACAGTTAACAGGGAAGTATCTCCCTGTCTTTACCTTTACATTTGCTCTTTGCAATACCTTCATGCCTTTTTTTTTTTTTTTTTTTTTTTTTAAAATACTGTCAAAAATACAAATACTGAACTGAGGATCATTATAAAATTTACCATTTTCATAATTTTACAGCCTGACAATGTTCCCTGGATATGTCAACATACCTGGTTGTTCTTGATCCATTTGATGAAAAATACAATCATCTGACATAAAGGAAAAATACAAACACGGGGCATTTCCCTAGAAGACAACATTAGCGTCTGGCATGTAGCAATATATAATGAAATATATTTTCCCCATAATTCAGCAGGCAAAAAAAAAAAAAAAAGGAAAACCACACACACACACCAGGAGTTAGAGGTGGCAGCCACAGAAAACCCATGTTTCAGTTCTTTTCTGTTCTCACCCAGTACTTGATAAAAGTTTTACCTCTTCTATGGAAAAAAATGAGTTGTTATGTGAGTCAGCAGGCTGCTTACTTCCATAGAAATTGTCTAATTGTGATTTTCATGACAAAACCATTAACACTTTTCCAAGTATCCCTGTTGGCTCGAAGACTGCATCCATAGGAAGTCATTGAAATTATTCTTATCTGACTCCTGGTGAGTTTCTTTGCTTGTTTCAGCTGGAGTTGAATCTGCTTCCCTTAAGCAGCCTATTTTTCAGGCTTCAGGTTAGTTTCAGTAAGTGCAGCAGCAGCCTTTTCTCCCTTTTCTACAAAGATATGTCTCTTGTGCAACCCTGTTGCAGTTTACTGTGGCAGCAAAATAATCTATTTTCTGCTTGAAGGAGTAGCTTCTGCATGCTGTTTGGGCTGCAGGCCTCAGGCCACAAGTGGTTTTCATAGATGCAATGGACTGTGTTCAGAGGCTCATGCTCAGGAGCCAGAAGGGATGATGGAAGTTTCTTGCCCTGTTTTACAGTCCTCATCCTTCTGAAAAATCCAAGGATGGTAGGAAGTACATCTAAGGAACAGGTTGTCACGGGGACCTTTATTACAGCAGGATAATTCATTGGCTGCAACACCTCTGAAAATCCTCAAAGCAGCTCTGAAGATCCTGAAGACATTAAATGGCAACAAATGGAAGTAAAGTTTGCTATCTAATTCTTTCAAATGTACGTAATGTAGCTGTTACATAGGAATAACTGCGACCTGGAAGTTGAGCTGGCTTTCCTGGGTTTTCACTAATGACTTCTTCCAGGGTTAATGAACACTGTTCTAGAGACAGAAGATGTATGGTTATATGATGGAGATGACTGAACAGTCAGTATCATCACTGAGGGCTCTTATGTGCTTCCCAGCTTTCCCTCAGGTTCCATAAGCATGAGCTGATCATTCAGTGCTCTTTGAGTGCCTTAGTGATGAAACAAAGGCGCCTCATCTGGTAACACTATTTCCCCAACCACAGGAAGACTGGAATGGTTGATATTCTGCAAGAAGAAAAGCAGTGCAGAAACTCTTAGACAAGCAGTTATCAAGAACTGTATCTTCAAAGGTTTTAACTCAAAGGAGTATATCACCTTCACTTCTCTTTTTGAGTTCTTCCAGTTGTCAAGCAACACAGAGAAGTTCTAGACAGAAGTTATTCCAAGCCATCATACTGTTTGGAGCCATTCCTTAACAGAAGGCACAAAATTAAAACAATATCACATTTTTCCAGTCTTAACATCTTTCAGCTCTTTGAACTGAAGCACCTCAGATGACAAATACAGAGGAGTATAGAAAAATATTCTGAGCTAAGTCTCCATTCAGGGGCAAAAGCCTTTATATTTGGAAGAAGGAAGTACATGGAAATTACAAATGTTCCATCAAATCTTCACAAGAGGATTAACTGAGGGTTTCCCCCAAAAGGGAAGAAAACCAAGGAATTCTTTCCATAGGTAGAAAGGAAAATAGCCCACAAAGACCTGCTGTGACTGGCTTCAAAATGCAATCTTTGCTTTAAATCTCTTGCTAATTACAGAAGTTTTTTCAATCCAGTATGACTTTCTGAGCTAAACAAAATACTTAGGACAGTCACAAAAGTTTCCCACAGTGGCTATACAAATAGTTTGCTTTAATTTTAGTTCCTGATGTCTTCACAGGTCTTACAATCTTAGTTGTTCTCTCACTGATTTCACCTGACCAAAAAAATCTGTAGTTGCCAGTGTAGAAAATTCCTACATGCAGTATAACTTGTATTATTTGGGCTTTCCTGGTCTGAATAAATTTTCCATGTCCGAATTAATGACATAAAGTGAGTACGTCCATAGACTTCTTTTAAAATACTGCCTGACTATGGACTTGCATTTCCAGATAGTACTGTCCTACATTTATGGACCTGGATGGGCAAATCAATTAATGAGCGAAACACCTACTGATTCTTTTGATAGGCTATCAAGCCAAAATCTCTGTCAAGGCAAAGATCAAAACAATCTCTGAGTCAAAAGATGAAGCTGAGAAAATAACCTAATATTCTCTGTTGTAGGCAGTTTTCTGTGTTGTATGAAAGAAATCCATTATTTTTCTGGAACATCTTAGGAATAGCTGTAAAAATAACTGAATGAAAAATCCCTGTAGTGGCATGGTAAAGTGTGTGCAAATTGCTGGGGTTTATGGTTAGGTGGGTTTTTGGGGGGATAGAATATGTGATATAGACATATAATAAGAAACCCAATATAAACTTTGCAATGTTAATCTCTTTTTTACTTGGCTAAGCCATTTTATATTCTACTTTGTAGCGAAGTCGTACATGTGTTATTTGGAAAAAAAAAAAAAAAAAGGAGAAATAAGAAAACATGCTACAAGAGACATTTCTGCAGAGCCCAGTGCCTCAGCCTATTCCCTCTGCTGTTACTGAGCTCCCTGATTTCATAAGGAGGTATTTGGGATCCCCAGATGTCTAACTAGACACTGAAGGCTCCTTACATATTACTCACTGGGAACATTGGCTAAACTAAGATCCTCAGAATTTGGCCATCAATTGTAATAAAACAAGTATACTCTTTTACCCCTGAAGCTACAATGATCTTGTCTCGTAAATCAGTTTGGCTTTAATACTTTGCAGTATTGCTATTCCAGGAAGTTGTGATCGTGATCCCCTGTTTCCAGTGTTATCTTAGAATGTATACATGCATGTTATTTATATTTATGGATAGTGCTGTCAAGACACGTGGGTGTCTGTGACTTATGTACTGACTAGTTAAACTGTGAAAATGGAGTAAACTTCAACTCTTTTAGCACTGTAAATTGTTTAAGTGGAATGAGAACATTACTTCAGGAAGAAAAATGTCAGAGATCTCTACTGAAGCTAAAAACATAAAAAACTTAGTTTTTTAGGAGAACCAGCTCCAGCAACTTTTTGAACTTTTAGAAAAGGAAATTGAGGAAAAGAAAACAGATGAATTGCATCACAACCTAAAAAGAATTTCACTGGCTCTTATAGGATAGTATCTGGGGAGCTGCAATATAAGCTAATATTGACAAACGATAGGGGTAATTTTAAAATAGTCTAAGGAAGTGTGTAGGCCAGAGGAAGTAAGATGGAAAATTAAAAGAAAAAAGGATCTACATAAAGCATGGCTGTGTTGTAAAATGCAAGGCAGTATGTCAAGATTACGCTTTTATTTCTATTACACTTTTCAAGCTCACTTTGATATATTAAAAGCAAAACATTTGTTTTCTGACAGGCCTGCAAGTACAACCTCTAGTCTAAAAAATGATCTGGATTCTTTCTGGCTTTGACATTGCCAGTTATAAGGACTGCATTTGGAACACAGCTAAATCTTTTGCTGATGGCCTGTGAGCTAAGAAAGTGTCCATCTCACTGGTGGAGAAATGCCCTCTTTCTGGATATCCAGCAAAAGTACTAAAAACATATTACTTGGACAGCAACAGAAGCTGAGACTGGGGGAAGCAGATAAAAAGTAATTTTCCCATTGTGATTTGGTCAGAATCAGGGAACAAAAACTTCTAAATTTCTAATTTTCCAGAAGTTTTCTAATAATTTTGTCTGTGCAATGTTTAGATGCACTGGAAATTACAGATCACTAAACAGATGTTATCTGTGGTTGTTAGCAAAAAACACCAGTGTTTTGATGTAAGAATGGAATGTCTGAATGCTATGGAATCTGGGAAATGAAGATCTTTTTGTGCCAAATTGAACTGCCATTCTTGTAAAACTGCTTGAGGGTTTGCAGGTTGTAAGCAGTTCAACTGAGACCTTCCTAAGGAAATAGGCATGTTACCAGACAACAGATGTGATTAAAAGTGATAAATGGAAAATGGAGTTTGTATTCTCACATTACTAACAGTTTTTAGGTACCATTGCAGTTTTTAAGTGCTGATCTCTAAAGTTATTTGGAAAACAGTGTAGATCACAACACCACGCTGAAAGTGATAGACTTGGGTAGATATAGCACAGGGGAAAGGTGGATACAGAGCCCAGGTAGGACCTTTGGAAAGGTTGTGCAGCAAGTAGATGTGGTAGAGGCATCAAATACCTAACTCCATCCTGCAGCTGTAGTTTGGGCCAGTCCTTTTCACTGGGCAGAAACTTTTCTCTAAGTTCATTTGGAAGGGTGCCTGAGCTGTTGCTGAGATGGTAAGGGCCATCTACCGAACACAGGAAGTGACTGCTTAATATGTGCACTTTCTATTCTTTTCCATAAACAAGTAAGAAGCAAAATGGTCCCAAGTTTACCGTATTTTTGTGTCTTTGAGTCACTCAGTTTCAATTCACTGTTGCTTATGATCACACACTTGTCCTTATATGAAGTATAATAAATAATCTGACAACTTTTTTTTCTTAGTTGTTTTTGTACAGTGATCACAAAATGTCAGCAGAGATTCAGACAAAAGTACAAACTCTCTGTGTTCTTATTTATAAGTTTTCTATTCAGTACATAAAGTACAGGAGTTCTTTCTTTAATACAAAGTTCAAAGGGTAGTATCTGTTTTCCTGTAACTTGCTTATGCAGTCAGTTTTACAATTTGAGGTACCCAATCTTACATTTTCTTGCAGGCAGACTGTGGAACGTGTGACATTACAGAACCAGCTCCAGCAACTTTTAGAAGCCCAGCGGTCAGAGGGCAAGTCACTGCCCACATCCCCAAGGTAAGGTGACTGAAACTGTACTGCACCCTGTATTTGCACATTTTCATAGTAGATCAGTTGTCAGGAGAAGCTGTGATCTGGCTAAATAGTAGAGGTGTTCTGTAAAGAAAATGTGGGGGGTTTACCTCATGGACTTGAAGCTGAGCTTCTAGAATTTGACAATGAATAATGCTGATAAATGCTGGAAATTTCTGAGTATAAATTAAATAGTCCCTGCTTCCCAATAGAGTGGAATAGGGTGGAATGCAGTATATTTTTAATTAGATGAACAGCAGAAGATCCTAGAAACCCTAGGAAGGGGTTTTCCTCTTTACTGAAGTTTGATGTTCTGTTGGTCTATCGTACATTACTTTGGCAGTAACTTATAAAAAGTTAGGGAAAAAACCCTGCTTTCATATTAACGAGTCTCATTATACTCATTAAATCTTTTACCTGCTGTAGCTGGTATAAAAAGTCAAAACTCTGGAAACTTTATGTATTACCTACATATCCTGTCAGAAGTCACAGAAAGAAACACAGGTTTCAGGCATTGAAGAGGAAGACAGAAGACTGGATCTCTGTGACATTGAGAGATTTTCATGGAAGCAGATGAAGCAAGCATGACTTTACTCTGACAACAATCTGAAGATGATTTTGAAAGAAATAAAGTAACTGACATGGAAATAGAGCTTGGTTTATCCTTATTTTGAATCTATTCTCCTCTCTGGAAGCCGTATACAGTGCTTGCTGAAACCTTGTTTCAGGGTTGTTAGGGAGCTACATATATGTGGAACCGTAAAGCTGGTGTAAAAGCTTCTGCAGCCATTGGCAATCAGAGCTTTGGGTGATCAAATATGAACTTGTAGGGTCAGTGACTATTTTTTTTTCAGTTCTCACAGAATCCTGAGCATTTTTCTGTACAAGTGCTCCATGGCCCTGAATTTCGTTTGTCACTGTTTCAGAGAAGTATAAACAGTTGCAGTTGTAGATAACAAAGGACTAGAGGTAGGTTTGTGTAAAGGAACTTGAACTCCAAACTCTTGCTGAAGTAGAAAACCAAACTGGAAAAAGGGGGATTTTGCCTTTTTTTAGGAATCTTTGTCTTCCCTGTCCCTGCTCAACAGGGACAATGGGACTAAAAGCTGCTTTCCAGCTCATTTGGTCTCTGTGATTTGTGCTGCCTGATCTTTCCAAGTGGTCTTTCATCTGAGTTCTGGTGTGCACCAGGACTGTTTTACTTTCAGTATCAGATAAGATCAGGTGAAAGCAGATCCTTCATCAATCATTATTCCTGTAAAAGGCTTCAACTTCATTTTAGTGAAGTGGACAAGTCTGAAAATTACACTATATATTTTATTTCATAGTTGTCTACTACTTTTCCTTCTAGTTGGCACTCACTTATAGATATTTTCATCATCCAAGGAGGCAGTAGCAGATCTAAGAGAGCATATCCCTGTTATTAGGAATGTGCACTATAGATAAGTGCATGTTCTTCAGAGTGTGTAGTTTGCCACAGGGAAAAAAAAAAAAAAAAAAAAAAAAAAGGCATAAAATTAATTGAAAATGAGGTGTTTAGTATAGGCATGTGAATTTTTTACATTGTCAAAACTATGGACTCATCAGAGCAGAAGGTGCTTGCCAGCCTCCCAAGAACCTAAATTTTGTCACCTTGTCCTTGCTTAGAGGAAAAGTGTTTTAAAGTAAGAATGTGAAGTGTTAACGAGCTTTAGCGTATGTCACAAGAAAAGAAGAGGTTTCTACAATTTACATTCTTCACAAATCCGGCATTGTTGAAATTGCTGTTTCCTTCTGTAAAGCAGTCAGAGTTCTAAATTTAATTTGTTATTCTATTAGTATTGAAATACATTCATGTCACCTTTCTCTTGCTTTTCAGTATTTCATGTCTGAAAAGGCTTTGAGTGCAAATTGCCCTGGCTTTTTAGGAGGACTTATGTAGTTGTTATTATTAATACCAGATGCAGTTTAGATTTATGAAATCATTGCTATACAGAGAGGTGGTACACTCACAGGACTTAGAATAAGCTACTTTTTTATTATGATGTGACTTGGATAGTAGGCATTTGGCCTTGTGGCTTTTTTTTCATGTCAACTCACACAAATAGCAGTGGTGTCTCTAGAGTTTTTTTCCTCATAAAGTCACATTTGGTGTTTGAATAACCACTTTAAATTTTGATTTTAAGGAACTTGTTTTGTTTTGTTTTGGTTTGGTTTGGTTTGGTTTGGTTTGGTTTTGTTTTAATAAGAGAAGGTGAAGATACTCAAATTCTATGTAGGAGTGGAAACAATATTAAATCCTTCTCTATGTAATCTTTGCTGTGGCATCACAGTAATGAATTCCATGTGAGTAGCGATGAAAAGGTTAAGAAGGTTAAGTAACAATAAACTGAGACAGACCCATACATTGGAAATGCCAGTTTCACATTTTAGATGTGCCTTAATTTTGCTGTGACATTTCCTCTTTTTTTTTCTTTAAGCTTGCCATCATCTCCTGCTTCTGGCAAGCTCCAGTGGAAACCATCTGAAGCAGATGAATTGTCTCCACCAAAAAGTAAATTGAACACCCAAGATGGGATTCAGATTCTTGGCAGCTTGGGAACAAGCACATCTGGTCGTGCTCGAGCTAAGATAAAAGATGAGGACTCAGATAAAATCTTGCGCCAGTTGTTGGGGAAGGAAATCTCTGAAAATGTCTGTATGCAGGAAAAGCTGACTTTGGAATTTCACGATGCTCATGCATCCTCCAAGAACGTGAAGAAGATTTTGCCAGAGAAAAGGGAGTTGAAGTTAGCCAGACTGAGGCAACTGATGCAGCGGTCTCTCAGCGAGTCTGATACAGATTCAGCTAATTCTGAGGACCACAAGAACACCCCTCTGAAAAGAACTGACAAACCAAGACCTCAGCCTATAGTGGAGAGTGTTGAGAGTGCAGAGAGTTTGAACATGATGCTTAAGAAGCACAATTCCACAGCAGGACGACGCTTCCCATTTGGTATCAGGGTCTCTAAGTCTGTTGACGGCCACAGTCCTTCCCCTACTTCAGAGAGCAGCGATCCAGACAATGACACCCCATATCAGTCTGGTATGGTACCTCAGAACCAGTTTTGTGGAGACAACTCTCCTTCCAGCACAGACAGTGCCACTGCCCAGAAGGTTGCCACTAGCCCTAAGAGTGCTCTCAAGTCTCCATCTTCAAAGCGCAGAACCTCTCAAAATTTGAAACTTCGAGTGACTTTCGAGGAGCCTGTGGTGCAGGTGGAGCTAGCAGAGTCAGAACTAAATGAGGAAAAGGATAAAGACCGGAGCAAAGGACTCATGCGGGCTCCAGCCAGCTCTGGGGAACATGCAGGGGATCAGCTAAAAAGGCCTTTTGGAGCCTTCCGCTCCATAATGGAGACACTGAGTGGCAACCAAAATAACAACAACAATTGTCAAACAGCAAACCTCATCAAAACCTCCTCAACGCTGCCTTTTACCTCACTAGGAAGGAAGACAACAGAAAGCAAGGGAAATCCAGCAGTTATCTCAAAAGGAAGAAACAAGCCAGTGAGTACACTGAAAAAGGAGGGGCCTTTTTTTTTCTTGTCTCATTAAGTAAATGCATGTTTGACAGCTTCTTCCTTCTGCCTTTCCATTGCAAAACAATACACAAAAATACTTTATTGTATTTGACCTGCAGAAAGCCCATCCACTTACTACTTTTGGAAGAATTTTCCAAGGACTGGCAAGTATTGCTTATGTATTGAGTCTGTGCCCTTAAGGCACATGATTCACATATTCTCTGTTGAAAGTTTTCCACAGAGAAGTGATTCCCATGGAAATGATGTTTGATGTTGCAGTGAGTGACAACAAACAATGAGAAAGCCAGTCTTGAGACCATGGATTTTCTAAGGAGTATATAACTGAAGGACTAGCCCTGTTCTATCCTATAAAGACTGATGAGGCCAACAGAATAAAAAAAGAACAAGGAAAAATTGCAGAAGTGGTACTTCCTGCTTCTGTGGGAGCTACAGCCAGCCCTAGGTGTTGAAGCTGCCAGCAGCAAGTCTTCTTTGACCTCCTTCTCCTCATAGCACAGAGTCTTCTTGTGTCAGAGAAGATGGTTGGCCTGTCACAAAACATACTGGATTCAGATCTTCCCATTTCTGGGAACAGAGTTCCTTTTCTGGGAACCCAAGGGAGAGAGGGGTCTGTGCAGTTAAAAGGCTGGTACTCTTATTTAAAAGAAAGGAGAAAATACTTGGAACAAATACATATTTCAAGTTTTTAGGTCATAGGTTTGACTCTGTGATCTCAAAGGTCTTTTCCAACCTAGTTAATTCTATGACTCTGTGATTTTGTACTGAATAGAAGAGACAGATGTAGGAAATACTGTGGGTACAGTATTTTTGTGGAGTGGAAAGTACCGTGAGCATCTGGAGATACAATAGAGGTGAGTGAGGGAATGGTAGATGAATCCTCTGTGGAAGACAGGGAGGGAGGGAAGTGGTAGATGGAAAGACATGAGGTGAAAGAATAATTTCAAGATGAAAAAAACCCCATAAAGCAGGCCAGGAGGAGGAGGAGCAGCAGTAGTACATTATATACTGTAGAAAGTATGATAAGGTAATGGGAGAAAAATACAGGAAAATCTTAGGCAAAGAGGAGGCAAAAGAAACAGTGGGAAGAGAGAACTGGGAAATAGTGAACAGTGCATGTTAGTGGGTGCTGTTAGACCAGTAATGCTGTGGCAGACTGGAATGAAATTAAATGAAACTGAATGAAAAATTCAAAGGAGACCTAAAGGGTTAAGTTGAAGTGGGACTGCATTTCTTAAAGTTTACTCAGAATCACAATATGAACTACTGATCTGAGTCTTTAAAGACATGCACCATGTAGTTGAACAGGTAATTTAACAAGGAAGTTTTTTTATAACACAATAGTTTTTAGGGTTTTTTGTTCTGTTTTGTTTTGTTTTGTTTTGTTTCTTTTAAGTGGATGATTCAGATTTCATAGTGACAGGGGAAAAGACAGTCTGTCTTTGAAGATGTTCCAATAGGTTGCAAGGCCATGAGCAGTTTTTGTAGTTCTCTAAGAAATTTGAAGGATTGTATGAGGTAATTCTAACAGTATTTATGCTTGCAATGTAAAACGCTTGTTGTGTGAAAAGGCCATATTTGCATGTCACTTGCTGCCATCATCAGAACTGTGGAAAGATTAACTTTTCATACCAACCCAAAGGACCACAACACATATCTCAAAGAGGTAACAGATTCAGGCACAAAAAGAAATCTGTTAAAATGTTACTATGGCTGACTGCATGTTTTAGTAGATTTTCATGTTACCCTTGTGGGAAGCTCTGTGCATGCTCTTAATTGATATAATATTGTACTTCCTTAGGATCCTTACTTCAGCTACAGCAGTCTTTCTTCTAGCACGTTGGAAGAAGAACTGTGTAACTATGCTTGGTATGTGCTTATGCATGGTAATGTTTAGCATCTCTGTTGCCTTCTTTTCTCAAATTGTATGTGTTTGTTAAGATTGTAACTGAAACACTGGAATCGATTCACAAGAGGGGAAGTAGATGAACATCTAAAATCCTAGAAAAGTAGAAATTTATGATGGATTTCTGCTGATGTCACCATTGAACCAGCTACAAGATATCAGTTCCAAGCAAGTACAGAAACTGTTCATGCTCATAAATCCACCAGGCTGTATTAGCAGACCTTGGCTGTGTATTCTGCCTCTGTTGAATAAAAGTCAAGTACCAGATGAGAATTTCCTCTCATAAGAAAAGCAAAAAGACCACAGTTCATCTCTAAATAGAGAATTTGGAGAACATGAAGCAGAATGCTGTACTTTAAGTCTAAGTGCTCTTCTATTTTCACATCTTTTTCTTACTCTCCCTTACACTTTGAAGTTAAATCTGTTTTTTAAAAGTCTAATTAACTCTGACTGTGTTCAAATTCCTTAATTTTGTCCTGTTCCATAAGGATTATTCAAGCAGATAGAGACCAGTCCTTCAATTCCATGAAGATATGTTGGAAAAAACAACACTTGATAAAATGTTTATTTTATAAGTAAATGCTCTCGAAAAAAGACCTGTCATTTTCACTTAACTCTTAATACTCGCAAATGCCTTTTCTCTTTTTCTGTTTAACTGAGATGTAAAGTTAGTTTGATATTAGTTATTCTGCAGTTCAGGTCATCTTCAAGTTAGTGTTTTTTAAATATCTAATACACTGAGGAAGGGGGATCCATTTTTTCTATTGCCAGGATCTTCCAATACTTAAAAACTCTATTTCTGTAATAGAAGTGTGAGTCTTGTTCAGAAGCCATTGACACAGTGAAATCAGAAACTGTAGTATTTCCAAGAGGTTTCATTCTCTTCTGAAAACTAAGAGGGAAACTTGTGTGCAGAAAACTGGATAGCAGCAGTTTCAGGGAACATCAGTGGGCAGCTTCCAGTCAAAACATCCAGTTTCCTGTCCAGATCGTAATGCAAAATGATTAATCTCATCCTTATGTTACAGCCATCTCCCAGATGTAAGCAGTTGTAATTTGTCACTTGCATTGTGTAACTGCTCTTGTGTGAGAAATCCTTGGCAATGTGGTGTTTTCCCAGAAGTGAGAGACAGGGAAAGTCTGGCTGCCACTGCAGGTCTGTGGAGTCACTCGCTGGGAGGGTCATGGTTGGGCATGAACTCCTGGCTATCCCTTCAGGTACTGCTGGTCCAAGCACCATGTCCTAAAGCTGCCCCCATTACCATGGACACATGGAGAACCAGAGAAGAGGAAACAAGGAACAGAGTGCATAAAGGGCACAGCTTGAGGAGGCTGTTACAGTACTACAAATTAGGAAGTGGGTAAACTCTGTGCCAGAGTCTGTGGCATGAGATTTCCAAATATTACATAAGAATGGAAGTTGTATTTTGCTTTTCAGAAATCAGGACACAGGTCTGAAAGTTCTTAGAGCTTCCAAGCTAGCCATTTTAATGACCTCTAGCATATATTGTGATTTTGGAAGGCACCAAAATGGGTGCCTGTCATTTGTCAACTACATGAGGCCCAGTAGTTGTGACATTTAAATTTTAAAAGTGGTAATTAACATTTCATAACTATTTGAAAAGAAGAAGAACTTTTTTGAAAACAAGGCAGTATTTGGTGGTTAAAACCTTTACAGATTTTTATATTGGACAGTTATATTTCTGAACACTGTCCCAAGCCCATTTTGACACTATAGTCTAGGGGATTTCATTAGCATTTTCTGAAATCTGAAGTCATTATAGAAAATCTACTTTCAGTGAGATGATATTTCTGTCAATTAGTTTCCAGAACCTTTTTCTTCAGTTTTGGGGATTTTGTTTGTGGTGGTTTTGTTTGTTTGTTTGGCTGGTTGGTTGTTGTTTGGTTTGGTTTTGGGGCGGGTGTCTTTTGTTTTGTCTTTGTTTGTTTGTTTGGGGGGGTGGTTTGGTTGGGTTTGTTGTTGTTGTTGTTTATTTTTTTAATTCAAAATACCCCAAAATACATTAAGGTTTTATAGTTTTCTTTTTCAAGTTGGTCACAGCATAATATAGAGGACTGTGCTAAATTTTTTAATGGCCTTTTTAAATTTGAGGCACCCTATTTTTTTTAACGTCTCAGAGGAAATTTTGGATGTGCAAGACGGCTTGGGATATTTTTTCCTCTTTTGAAAGGGTTAGCTAGTTTTTGCATATTACAACTCCAAGCAAATACTTGTAATAGTTTTTCCATCTTACATGTATGCCAATGTACAGTTCTTTCCCACACTTTAGATCATCTGAGATCTGCATTACATTAAAATAAACAGTAACTCACCATGTCAATATAAAACCCTGTATTAGGTACGGTTACCAACAGCAAAAATTGCTTCCTTCATGGGGGCAGAATCCGTCATCAGATGTCTGTCAGATAGTAAAATGGGTATGCTTCTAAAACAGCAAGTGGATCTAACCGAATATGTATCCCGCTGCTAGGCCTGATACTGGATAAATTGCATCTTAAATATATCCTCCAGAAAAAGAACGCTTATCTATATGTATAACAAAATAGTAACCATTTGTATTCGTAGAGTATACCATGAATGTGAAAGTAACTTTGTCACAGTGGATATACATTTGTTCTGTTGTGAACTGTTGTGATCATGCATCACTGCCTGTTGCATGGGAGGATTTATTATTGGTGATACAGGCACTAGAAGATGTTAGAAATTTAATTAGAAATTTGGTTACTAATTAACAATATTGGTAATACATTTTCTCCAGGTCAGGAGGCACAGTTGTAGAAGGCAAGCCTGTTCAGTATTGTCACCTAGAGACTTCTGCATTAGCTAAAATTTTCCTCTTTGAGGTCGCATTGCAGCTGTAGAGCTGCCAAAGGGGGTCTTTAGTGTGCCTCTACATGGGGAATTCACCCACAGGCTCTTTCAACCCTGCAAGCCTAAGCCAATGCAGCAGGTAAATCTTAGCCTTAGAAAGCATTCTTTAGTAAAGATACATGGTTAACACTATGATAACAGCAATGCATGTAAATGCAGCAATGCATGTAAAATGCCAGCATGTAGGTATGGCAAAGAGTTAAGCTCCTCTTTTATCTCCTCAGAGGTAAAAGTCTCATCTGGCTCCATTCTGTGCCTTTTGCTCTTGCTTTGAATATGTGACAACTGTAATTTAGATTAATTGAAATAGAATGATCACTCATGCGCTTCTTATTAGGACCCAAAACTATGGTCCATGAAGTTAGCTTCTGTTAAATCTTGAAGTAACCACCAGGTTATCTAACCATCCTAAGTGTAAGTTTCTTGGGAATACTTGGTTCTTTGTGATGGTTGTAGGCTGAAATAAAGCGCTTCCGGCTTACAAGAGTCAGGCTCACCAATACATGAGTTAAAGACAAACTTTATACACACTCCTGCTCTCACTCTAGTGTCTGTCCTTTATAGCAGCAAAACAGCTAATCATGATTATATTGTAGCAGTTTTGCTCTTCAGTTGGAATAACTAAAAATGAGGCTCTTAATGGGTTTGAAAATTGCCATGGACTGGATGCTTAGTCAACAATCAGTTGGAAGATTAATTGAAGAGAAGGGAAACATACTGGGGATTCAGAGCAAGGGCATATGGAAGGAAGAGAAGAAAATGAGTGCTACAGATATGTTGTGCTTAATTTTTCTACTCTAATTGGCAAGCTGTCCTTCAGGTATCCTACACAATAGATAGATAGGTTCATTTCTCTCTGATGATTATTAATGGGGACAAGATAATTCTATTACAGGCAGAGTCAGAAACCAGTAAGATATGTCCAGTGTTGGTTGTAGTGGATCTTTCTGTCACTGTGATACTTTTCTCTAAAGTACAAGGATTTTTTTGATATGCTATGCATTATTACCAGAACATTACAACAGCACACTAATTAATGCTGTGACCTTAAAAGCTCCTCATCATCCCATGGGTTTTCAGGTTTGATGTCAGAATGGAAGTTATAACTCAGAAAAAATCCACAATATTAAAAAGTATTTTATATAGCATATGTCTAGATAAATAAGCCCAGAGAGAAAAACTAATTTAGATTTCAGTACATACAAACGGGTAAAAAAAATGCATTGCCAACCCCTTTATATTTTTAGTGTTACCACTGAGTAATTTTCTCCTTTTTTCCTCCAGGCATGATGACATCCACTGGAAAATCCAGAAATCTGACACTCAAAAGAGTACTGAAGAGCCAGAGCTGCAGGAATTCTTCCTCTAAACCATGTCTTGATGTCTCACTTAGTTTGAAATATCTGAAATATAGCCTTTTGAAACACTAATATGAGACATACCCCTCACCAGCAAAACAGCAGCTGTTAGGATGCCTTAATTTGTATCAATTAGACCATATACAAATCTTTTTTTATGATATATATGTATCTGTAACTTGTTTGTAAGCTGTGCTGTGTAAAGGCATGGGTGAGCAGAAGTAACAATTTGAAAATTGTTATGACACTTGCAACCTCCAAAATGTTAGGCCACAGAACACGTTTTGTACTTAGTGTCTTGCATGGATATATTGTCATATATCTTTATTTCCCTTTGTCAACAGCATATACTCTCAAAGTTTCATCCTGGACTCTGCCTGCACAGCTCCTCAGTGAGATCAAGGCAAAAGCATTGATTTTCTTTTTTTTTTAGTATGATTTGTCTGTTGTTATTTCTATTTTTTGTAAAAAGGAAATAAAGATGGTGTTAATAGGACACACTGAGTGCAGATACTTCCTATCATTAATTTCCTCTTTAGAGCTTTAAGTTTTTTATTGTTCTTTTTGATGTTCATTTGATAATTAGACAACATCCAGTTTCCAGATTTCAGTCAATTAGTTATGTCGAGTTGCTTTAATGTTTAGTAGTCCTTTATCACCTTTAAAACTGCATTAAGTGCAATTTTAACTTACCACTTACTGCTACTTGGCAAACACTAGCAGCGTGCTCAGCTTTGTTGAAGTTACTGCATAATCTGCTGGAACTCTAATCCACATTCTCTCGAAGCTGTCATGATCCCTTTATTGAACGTTCTTTTAACTTTTCAGAGAAAATGAATTAATTCACTTTGTTTCTGGTAAACTATGAGTAGATTCTTCAAATGTGTCCTACAGCACAACATCCAAAAGCAGACTACTAGACAATCTTTATTTGTCACATATATTTATAGCAAATGTATGTGCATATATTTGCTTTATTTTAGTTGTGTTGATTTATTTCCATTTGAAAACTGCTGCAGTTTGCTGAGAAAGATCCAAATTCATGAGGATTTATTTTGCTGGCTCTTCTAATAGAACACAGGGAAGTCAAAGGAAATTTGCCAAGGAATTTTTTTATTTGTCACAAAGACAGTCATAGAATCATGAAGAGGTTTGGGCTAGACAGGACCTTTATTGATCACTGACTTCCACCCTCCCAGTAGTGGGTAGGGACTTAAAAATTATGATATTATGATAATTAAATTCCTGCAAATGCAGAACTAGTAACTAAAAAAATCTGAGCACATGAGGATTTTAATTAAGGACAATGGAGTTGCTTTCGGTTTCTCTTTTTTTTTTTTCTTTTTTGTGTTTATCTTGACTGTTGGGCTTAATTTATGGTCAGTGAAGAGAGAGAAACTTTCTGAGTATGATTCATTCTACCTATTAGGTATGTCTAATTTGCCAGGAGAACCAGTTTGTCCCTTCCTACTTACTACCGGGGAAACTTAGACCGTAAAGCTATTGGAATAGTTACTTATTATTTGGATGCCTTTAATTAGGTGTGATAAATGTCTTTCTTTGTGTCAGTCTTCAGAGTGATGTCACACACATTTGGCCCCACAGCTTGCGTGGACCAAGATGGTTGAATTTCCCAGGTGCGCTTTTGTAGGCTTTGGGTAAGCATAGAGTACTATTGGATAATACAGGGCCAAATGAGACATCAGAAAAACAAACAAACAAACAAAAGCCACAAACAAACCCAAAACAAAAACAAAAAAAACCCACACACACATACACACAAAAAACCCACCCCAAAGCCCACGCAATATTAAAAAACAAAAGCCCGTACTTGCAGAACTTAAATTCAGAAATTCTTTCCACAGTTCTTATCTGCCACTTGGCAGCACTCTGATTTTTTAGCTAAAGTGATAAACCTAGCACTCCAGCTGACCTGTTTAAAGAAACAACCAAACCTCCAAAAATATCTGTGAGCCAGGAACAGCAATATCTCTATGTGGGCCTCCTGTCATCTGTGTGCCTATGAAAAATCTGAAAGCAAAATGAGAAGAGACACATGCTGCAATTGCCAGAGTGGTGAAAGAGAGCTAAAAAGGAGAGATTCTGTGTCTGGTAAAGGGGCTTAAAACAAACTGGCAAATTGCATTTTTGAGAATGTGAGGAGAGTTCTTGTGAATGGCAGAAGCAGCAATCCTGCTGAGTCATCTTGACTGACTGGAGATGTGTAAAGTCTGCCTGTAGTCTGTAGTACCTAGCTAAAACGGGATAAAACTGAAATTCAGTGAGAAGATTTGAAGTGGAGCAAGATTGTAAATATTGCCAAACCCTGGAAGTAAGAAACTGCCTACTCTAGAGACTGGGGATTTAAAAGTTATCTGCTCTCCGCAATGTAGCAATTTTCAAAGTATATTCATACACAGTATGTGGAGAAGCAAATTATGCAAGTATTCTAGGGTAATGCAGATTATTACATGAGATAATATGATGCCAGAAGTTTTGGGTCTGTGATTAAAGATATCCATAGCTCCTGATCACATTGCAACAGAAAGATATTTTGGAGCAAGATAGTGCAGAAGAAGCCAGCTTGATATAAGCATGAAAAGCAGTATCTGGATGGCTTAAGGTGAACTCATGTTGTATAAACTGCTGGTTTTTTTGTTCCTAATTTGTAGTCTCTTTCCTTCTCAGGGCCCCAGAGCTGGCACAATGTACACTGTGATGTCATGCCTATTAGAGAAATAGTGATTCTCTGATCTTCAGCTGGCTGATGCCTGTGTGCTTTGCATATTTGTATCCTTAGTAGCTTTAAAATCCATGTGTCATTACTCCTTCTGTTTTGTTTCCCATCCTCCAAGCATATCCCATCTGGCATGAGTCTAAGTCAGGTTTCTGTCTGCATTTCCCAGAGGCAGAATGGATGATCAGGGAATTTCTACCAAACATCTTCAGAAAATATTACATACCCAAACTTTTAGCAGGAATATAAACCCCTTATGATTACAGCTCTTGCATAAAATATTCTCCTCCATCCACTCAGTAATTTTTGATCAAAGAAGTCAATGAACTTGGTAATGAACCAATGTGTATCTTAGTAAAACTGTAGCTATGGACACCACAGATACAAAGAATAACTTTTCATGATCTGTCATGAAAAGAAGATGTCAGAGTAAGCCTCTCAGTGTTTATCCTGCAGTTCTGTAACAAAGGTGATAAACAGGGTGCCAGAAAGTAGTAATGAATTCCCAATTTCAGGTAATCTCTGACTCCTTTTTTTGAAAAATTTAGATCATTTGCTAAGAGCCATGTGATTTTTTCATGGTTGACTGATTTATTTGGTTCTGGTATTTGAGACAGCAGCATATGGATACACATGCACATCAAAACTGCAAGCACGGTGGTTTAATTTCATCAGCAGAATGGTGGGCTGTGCTTTGGCCTATATTAGTAGAGTAGCATTTTCATAATATTCCATTTGTTTGCCTTTCCATGTCCAAGTTGGAGGTCAAATACATTGGTTTAGTAAAATATTAATAAATGAAATAACTATAGTCAGCATAGTTGTATGAAGTGGATGGAAGAGACTAATTAGACCATTTAGATTTAATATTCATTCCACTGTAACTGTCGTTCAGAAACCTTTTTGTAACATCAAGCTGGCATAAGATCACTGGCATAAAAAAATACGACTGACAGCATAACAGTAAAAAAAAAAAAAAAAAAAAAAAAAAAAAAAAAAAAAAAACACCTCCAACATTTATAACATATAACATTTATTTATAACAAAATTATAACTGTCTCAGAAATATGCTCTGTGAGAGCTGATTTCTTGCATGTTTCATCACCTACCATCACAAGAAATGTCAAAATATGATCATGAAACACAGTCAAAACTAAAGTAAAAATGTCAGCACATCATATGCCAGGCATGAATTAATGGATTAGTGAACGGATCAAGGTGAAACAACTTTGCATGTTGACCAAGACTCACCTCCTCATATGCTTGAAATATTTTTTAGCCTTTTAAACACCTACTTGATGAAAAATCAACAGAAATATTTGCTTAAAATTCCCACATTTGTAGCATCAAAATGCAAGGCTTAATTGTCTGTCAAAAAGTGGTTTTTCAATTACATAGTAGGAATAATCTCTCAAAATATATTTCATTTCCTGTCGTAAATTCCAAAATGTCTTTCCAGCTGTACATCAGCTGTGCCCAAGTATGGGCTGTTACTTAGTTAGCTTTTGTATAACTTTTTTTCTCTGCATTTTGAGGTTGCAAGTAAGCAAACAGTTGTGCAGGAGAAGTACAACACTTGCTCTACAACCAAAATATGTTTCCGACACAGAACTACGGTAAGCACTGTATGCCCAAGTGTAAATGCCTGTGAAGGGGATTATCTGCAGTTCATCCTCTGCCTCTGTAGAATATCACTGCCCTATCACCTTCTTGCGTACAACAGACATACTATTCACTATTTGTACCTATCTTTTCTTCATAATAGCCACTCAATATGTAACTTTGATCCAAATATCAGAGACTTTAAGAGAGGAGAAATCAGATGGGTTCTTAATATGCCACACAAGCTCTTCCACATAAAGTGTGCTATGTACACAGCAACAACCACCCATCCTCTTTGCACACATTTAGTAATGCATCACCACTTCTCCAGATATTCCAGATTTTGTAGTGTGGATGGCTTTTGTCTAACATATATGGTCAGCTGTAAATAATAGCTCTAGCCATCTGTTTCCCGGAGAACAGCTGCGAAGTCACTTCCTTTCCCACTCTAACAGTTAGGTGTTTTGCCAGTGCACTTACTGGCAAGCACTGTACAGGAAGAAGGAAAATAATTATTCAGGGTATATTTGGGAAACTGATAAGAAATCCTGATGCTGTTAGAACACAGAGCTAGCTTTTATCTTTGTTTTCAGAAGGCAATACTGCTCCCAAGAAAAGAAAATCATGTAGGTCTGGAAGTGAGGGGAAAAGGAGTTTGCCCTCTTTCCTGTTCAGACGTTATCATAGCCTTAAGTTTAGATAGGGTATGGGAAAAATGTGGCTTAGGGACAAATTCAGGGGCTTTGCAGTTCAAAAAGCTGTGGCCAGGTCAGATACCTATGTGTGTGCATATCCATGCAAATGTTAAGACCACTGTCTTCCAGTACACAGTTAAAAAGAAAGATGGAAATCATGCCCCTCCTTGTTGGTCTGCACATTGTCTACTAGGGGCAGAACAAGAAGCAGTAAATATAGAACTGTAGCAAAGGATATGGAGGTCATGTGTAAGCAGAACTTTCCACAAGTAATGATAGCACTGGAAACAATAGCCAGGGGGAAGATGGGAGAGAGTCTTAATTAGAGGATTTGAAGAACAGGTGGGAGAAGCAACTGTCAGAAATGACATGTCAGAAACGACCATCACAAATGCCATGAGGCAGGCAGCTGGACTTGGATGGCCTCCTGAGATCCCTTTCAGGCAGTTCTCCTTTAATGGGTCTATGATTCTACTGTAATAGAATCAACTTAAAAGGGAAAACTGAGGTCTTCACACCTTGTGACTTTTATAGCTCTTTCAAGACAACCAACAATTCTGCGAGGGGTCCATGATATGACATTTGTTTTCTGAGAGCACTTGTCAGATAAGATTCACCTAGAGGTTTGCTAAGGAATCAACTAAGTGGCTTAACTTTTAGCTTTCTTAAAAATACCTACCCAGATGTGACAGCTTCTAAAATATTCTTCTGGTCTTTTAAGAAGACAAAATCCTTTTGTTCAGTGCAATGCCCAGTTTTCCCTGGGCACTAGGATCTATAAAACAAAGGTTTATTTACAGGATTCTCAGGTTTCGCTGTACATGCAGTAGTGGCACAGAGAAAATAGAGCCAACCTGTCAAAGAAGGTCATGATGGAATCCTGGGCTGCATTTGGAAGAGCATTGCCAGCAGGTCAAGGGAGGCAGTCCTGCCCCTCTCTATTTGGCCCTGGTGAGTCGTCACCTGGGTGCTGTGTCCAGTTCTGGGATCAGCACAAGAGAGACATGGAGCTCCTGAAGTAGGTCCAGTGGAGGGCTGCGGAAGGGAACTGAAGCCCCTCTCATATGAGGAAAGGCTGAGGGAGTTGTTTAGCCAGGAGAAGGCACAGCAGAGAATGGTTCTTATCATTGTCTATGGGTATCTGAAGGGAGGACGTCTAAAGGATGGACCAGGCTCCTCTCAGTGCTGCCAAGCAACAGGGCAAGGGACACTGGGCAGAAACTGGAGTAGACGAAGTTCCACCTGAACAATGTAAAAAGCTGTACTGTGAGGATGACTGAGCACTGCTCAGACAGGTTGTGGAGTCTCTGTGGAGATATTCAGAACATGTCAGAGCACAGTCTTGAGAAGTGTGCCCTAGGGACCCCTGCTTAACCAGGGAGCTTGGACTAGCTGACCTTTAGTGATCCCTTCCAGACCTAAACATTCTCTGATTCTGTGATTGTTTACAGAGGGTAATTGAACAGTCCAGTTTTAATTAAAGGGAAGAATCTTGAGCAGCAGCTAAAGGTACACGTTTTGGTGAAAGGAAGTTGCCACTGCCCAAGTGAGTTAGAGCAAGTGTGGAATGAGAGAATGGAGATCCTGGGACAGATCCTGTCCTGAACTTGGCACTCTTAGTTCCCTTCTCTGTTGTTCAAACATGGATTCTGTCATTCTCTTGCTGGACATATGTGTAAAAAAGCATCTTAGATACAAAAAAAAAAAAAAAAAAAAGCCTTCTAGCAGCACAGGAAAATGTTTTGTCGTTCCAGTGATAGAGTCAGTTCCTTGCTATTAAAAGTGTGTATTGGTGAATGGTTCTTTAAAGCTAGACTTGCTGCTGATAATGGCATGTTCTGGGAGGAAAAGAAGACAGAAGATTTGCATCATCAGCATTAGCTGCTTCATAAGGTACTCAGGCCTCTCACTGAGCAATGGTCACCACAATTTGCACTGCCCTAATACCTGCAAAGTGGCAAGAGTGCTGGTGCCCTACAAGCTGACTCTACTAGCAATGGGAGCCTGTGCAGAAAAGGGGTACAACATAAAACTCATGTCTAAAACAGGCTTGTGGCAGTTTTTCCTGGTTTTCAGAGGTAATCATTTGTAATTTGCCACTGTATGAATTTGCTGCAGATACTACTAGCTCTTCTGGGTGCCTCATTCTTCAGCACACTCTCATGCTGCAGTGCTCAGTTTCCTGCTGGTGTCTGGGGATGATTCACTGACATTGCTCAAGAAGATCTCACTTGGCAATACGCAATAGGATGCTGATTAGATCTGTGTTATTCCAGGTCCTTTATTTACCAGGTTAAAAATACATAAATCAACTAATTCTTTTATTTCCTGTATTTCCTATAACAGAAGAAAGAAATATCCTCAAAATCTATAGCCTGTAATTTCTGGATCTACTGGGAATGCATTTGCAAGAAATAATTTTACATGCATTGCTTTTAAAATAGTACAAAGAGTGCTGTGGACGAAGAGCTGACTGGTCTCACCTAAAAGTCTCTTGGATGTCTCAATGTCTTAAATGTGTTTTTCTGATATGTTCCTGGGCATACTCTCTTAAGTGGCTTTTCTGAAACTTTTCCCTCTACAGCATGGAATAGAAAACAGTCAAAAGTATTCCTGAGCAACTCTGATTTCTGGTAGAAAATTGCCATCCAGTGACATCCAGTGTCAGCATTGAGGATAATTTTTGCCAGTAGAATAGCAATATGTCTTCACAAACCTTATAGTACTGAAGGTAAGTGCTTCAAAGTGTACTTCAAAGTATTAAAAGTAATTAGAACAAAGATTACTACAAAGAATTGCCATTGGAGATATTCACATTGAAATCCTTGTTGTTTTCATATGAACGGGCTAAGCATATGCTGAAACAGATCACAGTAAAAGAAACAGGGAGAAAAATCCTTTTTATGCTCTAGCAGTTAAAAACCCCAGGCATTCTACTAGTTTGCTTTTTATTATATTTTTAAATCAAACATTAAATAAGCACATATTTCATTAGGCAGTGTTAAACAGACAAAATATTCATCAAGACGTCAAATGCATATGCATGTTTCAATTTAATTTGAGGTTGTATTTTTGAAAGTCCTCTACTGGAAAAGCAGTGAACTTGCTCTTTCAGAATTTCTGGTTTTCTTGGGCAAATTTGCCACATGGCAAATAGTAAGGATCTATAAGGAGCTGTTTCAATGCCTATTTCAGCCTTTCCCCTGAAAGACAGGAGAGTCTTGCACTTCCACATGAAATTTTTAGACCAGAATCTGTGTTTAACATGGCTGTTATCTGTTCTGAACAGCTTTTAAAATTAAGACTGGTCCGTATCCAGCAGAGACTAAGGAAAAGAGTTTGGTGTTGATTAAAACCAAAGCAACTAAGCCACGTGGAGATTTCCACTGCTGTCTCTTAGATAAGTTCTTGGCAGTAAAGAGGCCCATGCTTCTTCTGTGACTGCACCTTCTGAAGCAGTTGGAAACTACCATCTTCAGGGCTACTAAGTCAGTTAGAGGAAGACAACGAATTTGTTCTAAAAGTAAAGAGAGTACAGAATTTCAGAAACTGGAAAAATCCATTGCTACAGAGATCGATTTTTCATTTCTACTCTTGTCCTCTATGTGCAGGGGTGTGGATAGGTGTGCACAGATGTGGATAGGTATGCACTCTTTTATATGTATGTTTATATGTAAATGTATAGATACACATCAGAAGAACTTAAGATGTCACACAGGTATTACACAAAATATGACTTGGCAGCTACTGTTAAATTAACAGATTTTTCTGGCATTTTATGTTCTTCATCTAGATTTATGGAGCAGAACATATGTCAGTCAAACACTGCTTATGCAGAATAACCGTAACTTCAAAGCACTGAAAGTATGTTGTGTGAGGCAGTAGGGAGCTATTTAAGAAATACTTCACATAAAAGTCTCTTTAGGAGCCACAATTCTCCTAGTGATATATTTAGACCTTGATTCAACATGGCTTGGAAAGATTTTACATACAAAATTTTTAGAAGACAAGTTCAAACCATTAGTTGAAATTCTATTTGAAACTCAGTTACTGCAAAATCATATGTCAGTAGCATGATAATCCAATTAGTAACTATCCTAGGAGTATTATTTTCTGTATTCCAGATGATTTTTTTATGCGTGCTCCAGGTTTTAAAGCATAAGTCTCTATCGTTTTCTCTAGCTTCAGGCACTAAAGCATTATAGGAACATTTTTCAGCAAACTGTTGACAAAATGCAGAGACTAAGCTGTTACAATATAAGGTATGTGGATAAGAATGCAGATATTGTTTGCATGCAATTGTTTGGATTTTGAGTGTCAAATGAACAGTGTCCTGTGTGTAAACCACAAGTGACAGAAACACATTATGGGGAGCCTGGCTGCCCTGTGGCCCTGCTGATCACCAGAGGGAGACAGAGCGTGTAACATTTTAAGATAGTGCTGAAAGCAGCAAGCAATGCTCCAGGTAAATGCAGCATGAGATTATGCAAGTTTCCAAAACAGTGAAAAATATGATTAATACTGAGACTTCACCGCTCTGCTCTGTTTTCTTTTGGGTGGACATGCATATGGCAGGAGACAGATGGGTAACTTCATACCAGCACAGGGCAAAATATTTATGAATATGGGCAGACTTACTAGTAATCATTTTGTTTTATTCTAAGTTAATGAAATACATATGTAAACACAAATGGTTTGACAAAATCAAATCAGCACAGAAGCATGTGCATATGTGCTTTTAGAGGTGCTGCCTTGTTGAGAGAAAACGAAAGGAGTGTTTGAGACCCCATCTTCACACCAGAGCAAACCTATTGTTGTTAAAGAGGACATGTCTACAGTGATATTTAATTATTTCAAGTCTTCTTAATATTATGTAAATTTTGGAGAGTACTGAGAAGTACATTCTCTTTTATAACCACTGTTATTGTAATTAACCTGTCTTAAAACAAGGCTGAAAAGACAGAAGAGACGATCTCTGCGTGACACCTGCAGAGCAGTGAGATCATCCTGTGGATGAAGAACTCTAGCCTTTACCATTTCATCAGCCAGAATAATGATTTAGAAGTCTACAGTGGCTGTCACAATGACTGTTGGAAAAAATCTAGCAGCCAAAAATCATGGTACTACTCCAGGCAATAGACCAACAGGTCTCAGAGGCCTCATAATTACCTGGATGAGATGGCTTCTCACAGGTCCCATAGCTAATCAACATCCTCTGCTCTCAAGAACTTGCATTTGCTAACTGCCTATGTGGCTAAATTACTTCATTCTGCTTTCTATCTTACTTTATTGATAGGAAAGGAAAAACTGGCAACTTAATGATTTGCAAGTAGTTGGGCTGTCAGGCAGTTTTTTCCCTGAAAGCCCCTTCAGTGTCATTTACCTGACATGTGTTGGAGCAAAACCTTTCTGTAATGGCCAGGACAATGTGGAGTCTCAAGCATTCTGTATTCCAAAACACACACAGAAAATCTATCATTTCTTCTGTGTACCGCGCATGATTGCTGGAGGGATGGATTGCTTACACAGCAGTCATTTTAAGTTACCAGGTACAAACAGCTTTTATCTGTTCAAACACAATTGTATGAAAAGTTATTTAAAGTATAGGGGAAAAGAAGGAAAGACACTGAAGCTTCCAAAGCACAGGAAGGAAAAAATATTTTTTTAAAAATCAGATAGCTCATTTTTTTCTGTTCAAAATAGCACCTTCATATATGGCTGTGGCCTTGGTTCATTTTGGCTATTGCAACAGTTTTAAATTTAGCGTGGAAAAAGTGTCCCACGTGCCAGTTCTATGAATCATTTCTTCTGTAGCACTGAAATAATGCCATTTCTTGATCAATCAGGCCAACAGGATTACCTTTATTGTTAATTGTTTGAGTCTGGCTTTACTGAAAGTTTTTCACATTTAAATATAAGCTGAAATAGATAAAGAGACACATACTGTTCTCTTGTTCTATTTCCTCTCAGGTATGACAAGTTAGTGCTGGTTCTCACTAGCAGAATGAATTCTATATAGTGGCCAGAGAAAAGAAGCCATAAATATTTCTACAGGTGGGACAAGCACACACGTGAGTAATACTTGAACCAGAATTTACTCTGCTAGTGCATGGTTTGCTTTAGGAAATCTCTCTGTTAGTGCAAACAGAAACTTAAAACAGGGGAAAGACTTTTTCAATAAAGCAAAAGCCTAGAATTACATCTATTTTGAGCACCCATTTTAAGATCACTCTAGAAAATATATACGACTATTGTTTTTATTTCATCATGTCTTTTCCTCCTTTATTTAGTCATTTACACAGTATCCATCATGATAAAATTTAACCATCTGTACTATGTCACATGAGCCAAATATTCCTTCTAATGAAGTTCCTTGGGAATATTGTCATTAATTTCCAGCTATACTGGGAATTTTTCCCAGTGTTTAAAATTAAGTAATGTCTTTCATCTCCAGAGATCTTCAGAGTTTCTCACATGCTGTGGACTTGCCCCCAGTCATACTTAATTCTTCAAAGAATTTGCCTCCAGTGATGTGATTCAGGTTTTAGTTCAGCACATGCAGTGTTGGGTGTGTATATATAGCGTTTTTATATCGAAAGCAAACATGTTTTGTGTGACTGCTTGGGTCTGTACAAGCACAAAGGCAGGTTGTGTGTTTTAAAGAACCATTGTTTAATTCACTGGCAGAGCATAACATGGGAGGGGCTGACTGGAGGCAGCATAAATATTTACTATTTTGGTACAAATAATCAGAAAGATAGCTGAGATCCAGAGAAGCAACTTGATGCTTTTTCACCATCTGCAAAAGGATTTTTCTCAGCTGGTTGGTACAGGCAGCTACAGACCGTGAGTGAGCTCATGCCTGTGTCTGTCTCATAGAGCTTCCTGCTGCAGTTGCTGGAAAGCCCATTTTCTCTCTCTGCAGTTTCAGGCAACTTTGCTAAGGAAAGACCATGACAGCATGAAAGTAGAACATATAAGAGCTTCCTGTGAGAGACCAGTTTCCAAAAACTGGTTTTATTCCTTTTATTTGGTCCTTTGACTTAGAAAATAAGTTACAATTAAATCGTAATATGAAAATACTAATAACCTTTCTTTAATATCCACAATCATTGTTGGGATCTAAACCTCACTAGACAATAATAGCTGCTCAAATTTTACCTTACTTTCATCTGTGTTCTTTCTCCATTCTTCTTCTGGAGAGAAGGAAGGGTTAAGTCCACATCCTCACAGAGGAGTAATAGTTCTGCCCAAAAGACAAGTCACAACAAAACTATTTAATTGTAAACGTCTCACTGAAGAATTGGTACACGAATGAGACATGACTTCATCCTTTAACCTACATGCTTCACTGGTCTAGGGAACCCTGGTGGGTTTGGCCCATTTTAGTCATAGTTGTCATGGGAGATCCTTAATGACTTAGTAAAGTAGCTTAAAAAAATCTCTGTACAGAATCCAGCATATGGTATATTTATTGGCAAATGTTAATCCCCCTAGGAACAAGTTCTGCAGTAACAAATGATGAATTATGTGGCTTCATAAGCACTCATGTCCCACAAAATGCACCACTGACCTTTTTACATTTTCTAGGGGATTTTCTGCAGTGCGCAGTTTCTCTGGTTTGGAAGTGAAGCAGTTTAACACGGTGTCCTGAAGGAAACAGGTAATCAATAATTTCAGTTTTGGTTACTGTAAAAGGGAAATGAGGCCTGTGTATTTGTTGAGCAAGGAAGCAATACAGGGTTTAACAAAGCAAGGCCTAAGAGAGGACTTGAATACTCAGTACAAGGACACAAAGTAGGCTTCTTTTACAGGAGGAAAGAAGTTAAGAGTAGGCCAAAAAGCCAGTGTTGAAGCACACAGTGTTAAACACAAACAGTGCCAGAAAAAAAAAAAAAAAAATTCAAGCATGTTTTCTGAGGGCGAGAAGCTAAACTGGGAAAATACTTCACTCCACTGAACAAGTCTGTTATGAATTTTAAAAGGAGGTGGCCACAAAGTAGCCTGCAGTTAGCAACTGCATTTAGCAACTAAGAGGACAAACTCCCATTGAAGATAATCTGAGAGATTATCTGAATGTTTTGCCTGGATCCTGTGATTATAATTTTGGTCTTGGGCTTGTTTGGAGGTGGAAACTCTAGGAAGTGTACTGAGAAAAGAGAAGAGCTGCCTGAAATTACCAGATTGCAAAAGGGAGCTGAAGATCGGGATGCAGTCATGTCTGGCCGTTCCCAGTTTGAGACTAATCTGTCCACAAGAACAGTGTCTGAACCACCATTTCAGCAAAGTAAGATTGCTGCTGAAACCAGAGCACCTTTTCCAGCTGAACGGTTTTTCAAAACTAACATTTTAGGATCTGATAGAAAGAAGCAACTATTACCATGAGTATGTAACACACAGAGAGCTCTGTGTATGCAGCATGCAGTCAGTGCTGCACACAGGTACCCACTGGCTGCAGTACAGACAGAGCTTTGACAATGAAAGCTTTCTTTTTCTTATTGGCTATAGACCATGTTAAATTCAAAACCAAACCCTTTGTTGAGCCAGCTGATGAATTTGAGTTCTTCTGTTCTTGACTTAATCACTACTACACTCTGTTTTACCCAGCAAGAACTAGTATCAGGTAAGGCAGCCCCCATGGGAGAGATTGAACCTATATTTAGCAAAAGGCATCAGTTGCCAAGTGAAACAGAAGAATCCATCGTTTTGGTCCTGGCTTCTCCTTGTTGCTCTGCCCTACATCTGAGATGAACTAGCAGAACACTGTGTTGCAATGCATGCTGTGGACAGACAGCTGTTGAAAACACCATTTATCCCTATGGTTGAAGCTGTAGAAGGCATGTAAGTAAATATATTGTTATCTTGATTGTAAGTCACTTGTGTCGTAAATACCAGCACAGTTTTGAGGAATGACTAATATTAGTTTACTGTGTGTTGCACTACATGCCAGTAAAATTCATGCCAGGAATTGTTCAGTGAGCAGTCAGAGGGAAAGAGCGAGTTGCTGGCTGGACCACTACCAACATTTCTTCCTTTTAATGTAAATCCTATGGGGCTTTTCTCCATGGCTTGTCTGGGCTGCACCATGCTTCACTGTAGAAGCTGAACAGATTGCAAGTGGACCTGAGCAAGAAGTGCCGCCTTCTCCGTTTTTGTGAAGACTGACCATAACCACAGAAAGCTGCCCTGAAAGTCGTACACTTCTGCAGCTCCTCTCCTATCATATGCCTCAGCTCACCCATACTGGTCCACATGGAATGTTAACCAGAGATCTGTCCACCACATCTCTTATCCCTGTTGCTCACCCTCAGGCCCCAAGCTAAGTAGATGCTTTGTCAGCACCACAGAAACAATCCTTGAGGTACCACTATCCAGAGAAGTATGAGGCAAACAAAGTAGACCAGCACAGGCACACTGGAAAACAGAGTAGTTTAAGCAGCCTGAATTGCTTGGAGGTGGGTTTGCCAAGAGAATTTTTGGGCCATGAGAACATTTATACATGCTGGGCCTGGGCTGCCTTCTCCATCCCATCATGACTTCCAGCCCCAATTGATTGGAACTGCCAAGCCTGGCTGCCAAGCAGAATATTTTTACAGTCCGTGTTCTATTTATGCACTGACAAATACAAAACTTGGTGTCAGAAAAGAAACTGTGAAGCAGAACTGCAGAAAAAGAAAGGAATTGGAAGAGAGGACTATGAAATGATGAACAAGGCACTGAGGGGTGGTGCCAAATGTTAGTATTGTGCCTGGTGCTGAGAGCACTTCTAGAAATATGCTTTTACAGGTCTCTGAAAGACCCTTTGGCAACATGTTTTATTTTGAAATGTGCACTGGCCTCTGCTGGAGATGAACTATTTTTTTTTGCTTTCAATCTATTTCAGAGAAAAATGACACCCAAATTTATCACTTTTATCGGAGCATTTTAAAGCATGGAACTAAACCTATGACAAAATAAAAAACACAAAGGATCTCAGTAGAAGCACTGTTTTTATTGCCTGTGACAGAAAAAGAAACATGTTTTGGAAAAAACCCCTCTTCTTTCTCAAGCAGCAAGACAGTCTTTTTAGCCATGGAGGAAAAGGTGGTGTCCTGGTTTGACTTCTGCTAGCCAGAAGAATTGGTGCATGTCCATTAGTTATAGAGGAATCAGCTTGGACGACCACAACTTTCTTAAGGCTGTTTTTTACACCACCTGACAACCCAGGTATTTATTACAGCTGACCCAATCTAAAATATCTT
Organism: Hirundo rustica; assembly: GCF_015227805.2. Taxonomy (NCBI): domain Eukaryota; kingdom Metazoa; phylum Chordata; class Aves; order Passeriformes; family Hirundinidae; genus Hirundo; species Hirundo rustica. The sequence continues at coordinate 61,569,677 of NC_053488.1, read as the reverse complement.
TTCTCTTTCATTGCTACCTAAAAAAAGACACAAGAATAGTAACAGCTTCTCTCACAACAGTTTCTCAGCTCTGTTTCTGCTTATGCAATGACCACAAGTCTTCATGACCTTGTTCGTCATACTTTTAGTCAGATAGAATTGCTACTTTCGTGAATGCATGAGGCTTAAATAGAACACTTGGTAAAACCCAGAGAATATCTCGGGTAGATCCTAGGAGATAGAGAGGTGAGGGTACTCTGTAGTGTGATGGTTTTTCTTTATCTGAGTTTGGATTCTCTCTGCTTTTGCTCTTTTGCTATTTGGTATGATGAAATTCCAGTTCCTGTCAGTCTCTGAGCTTCCTACAGCTGTCTGCAGCTGCCAATCAAAGAGTAAAACAAGAAGGAGGTGCAATTCCAATATTTGGTAAGACCTTACCTGAACTGTTTTTGTGGATTTCCTGACTGTAGCCATGAGCAATGAGATGCCCATGCAGAGACTGGAAGCAGATAAAGTTATCAAAGGACAGTAACAAAGCAAGGAGAATAAGAAGCTGTGTTACTCCTTGAGTAAATACAGCTGCCATCACAACGCTGAAGGCAGACCGGCTCAGAGCTGGTTTGGTGTAGTAAGATCAGTGACCCTTCTCATGTATTAAGTAAGTGACCTGATCTTTTATGTGATCCACCAGGAGTGTTCTATAAGCAGAACTGCCGTATAGTCATTTGTCACTGTAGGACTGGGAAGACGACTACCGAGTTCTGCCCTTCTGTCTGCCTCCAGTTATGAAAATTGATTGTGCATTGATTGTATGGTATATTGACTTACTGCTAACATCATAAATAAGGACTGTAAAACTGCCTACTTTTTCACAGCTAAGATAGGGGACTGCCTACGCGTGAAGAGTGCCCTACCGTGTTTTCACATCCAGGCTTTTACAGCAGCAGCCACGAAGGGGGAGAAAAATGCCCAGCCACCTCGTACGACAGCGCATCAGACTGAGGCATGACAAAGTAGGCAGCTTTGGGCGCAGTGGGTGAAAATATCCTGTGAGGTGACCTAATCACCTCTTTCTTCCTACTCAGCCGCGCTGGAAAGAAGAGATGCCAAACCTTCTTTCGGGCACCCCCCGCAGCAGGTGAGACGCGAGGCTCCAGCCTCTGTCCTGAAGCAGCGCCGCCGACCGTGTGCGGGAGCGCACGTTTCCCGGGAAGCTCGTTTCCTCAAGGAGAGCGGCAGGGGGGGCCCTCTCCCCGCGGAAAGGCGGGGCGGTGGCGGGGCTGTCCCCGTCCCACGGGGACACGGGAGGGGCCGGGAGCCGCAGGAAGCCCGGCCGCCCCTCGGCGACTCCGCGCTGCCCCCCAGCGCTTCTGGCTCGGCGCCTTCTTTCGCCGCCTGCCAGCGGAGAGCGAACGAAACGGAGGAAGGAAACTGAATTTTCGTGCGCTGTCCCTGAGTTAAAGGGAGCGCTGGAACCTTCCTGCCGTCGGAGGTGCCGTGTTTGCCCTCTGCAAAAATAAAATTAAGCTTAGCGACCTAGGAGACTCTGGGCAGCTTTTTCTGTCTTTCTCCCCTCAATCCTCCTGCCCTGCAACAGGCAATCTGAGAAAACGCCTTTCCCCATCATGCCCAGTGACTTGTGCAAGCATATCTGGCGGTTTAACCACGTTAAACCATAGCTGGATCTGGCATGTTTTTGGAATGGGCAGACCTCAAAGAGAAAATAAGAGAAGTGCAGTGAGATTTAATTGCTTCCTGTGTATCCAGGAAAACTGTCCTCAAAGGGTGTAATTTTCTCAATCTTGTCTGATTTTCCAGGAAAGCAATTTTTTTGCAACCGTCATAAATCGAGGGTTTGAAATGAGGGCTCTCCAGAATATTTGTCCTTTGCTTATCAAGTGTATTGAATGAAAATGGCAAAAAACATACAGAAAGAGCTTTCTCTTACAAGGCAGCATTTTTTAATCATATATAGAATCAAAGGAAAGGCAATGAAGAATTAATTTATCACTCATCACTAGAATTCATTTTATCTCTGAGTCTGATTCCACAGCACAGCATTAATGCCCACAGGATAGAAGCACAGAAGCAACGAGAGGAAACAGGAAACCGCTGTAATACCCAGTCTTAAAGTATGATCATGATTACAGCCATCACTGCAGAACAGTTTGTTTTAGTAATTATCATTTCTGGAGATTTTGTGTTCTCTACAGGAATAAAAGAGGGAAGAGTTGTTATGTATAGTTCAACCTTGTTCCATTTGTATTTAATAAGCAAGTACTATTTACCTCATCATAAAATACAACAAATTCCTCATGCAACAGCCCCGCTATTTAGAGACAAGACAGACACAGAAAGGGAAGGAAGAATGAATGGCAAGCCCCCCCAATTTTATTTACTTGTGATATTTAACATTTCTACCTTGTGCAACCATCTCACTTTTGGGGGCTCTCTTCAGGTGCAATATATTATATTTGATTCCTCAAATGAGCCAAAAGTTTCATGATGACCTGGAAAATAACTTCTGTGAAAATTGTAAACTGCTCACTTTTAGCCTTTTTTAAAATCATCAGGGCAACAAATAGACGGCAAGAAAAAAAAAGAGACAAAAGCACCAGGACATATATAATCCTATTCCAATAACAGTATTTCTTATGCATAATTTTTATGCAAAAATTTTATGCAAAAATTTTTATGCAAAAATTTTTATGCTAATATTGGGTTTGAGAATCTTGAGGTAGTCATTGAATTATTTAAAAGCTATGTATAGTGTGCATTCCTGGAGAATTTTTTCTCTATAGGAAAATGTACAAGAAATGTCAACATTTTTATGAAGTACATATTTTTAAGTATAAAGGGAAATATCTGAAAATTTTGAAGATTTTTCTGTGCGTGAATAATTTTGTTATCTTTCTCTTTTGGGGATTAGAAAGGTTTCTTTCTTTGCCAAACACAATGAGGACAGAGAGAATGATGCTGACTTTATGGTAATGATTCAAATGAAGTCCTCAAAGTCTTAGAATTGTCATTTTCTCAGCACAAGCTGCTTTGGATAAACAGGGAGAAGCCAGACTGAAGATGGCAGCTAAAAATGAGGAAAAAAAACAATTTAAGAATTTGACATCAAAGTTATCTCTCTTCTTCTTCAGAAGATGAACCTTTCTGTGCAGCTAATCCATCTCTGGGAAAGTATGTGAAGACATCACCAAGTTGAACTTTCTTATGACCATCTGGGGCATCAGTCTGCTGCATGCCACAGCACAGCATGGACACCAATGCGCCCCTACAACATAAACTCCACAGAGACTGGAATCTAAAACTGGGTTTGTAGCTCCTTGCAGCACAGGGACCTTTGCAGGTCCCTTGTTTTCGCACGGTACGCTACCTACTGTCAACTCCTTCTGTAAGCCTGTTTGTCCACCTTCCTCTTCTTAGACAGAAGGTGTCTGAGCAGTCGTGGCAGAAGTGGAGTCAGGAGAAGACAGGACAGCCAGGGAAGAGAGAATGGACTACTTTTGGAAGAGCCATGCAAGCAGACTGAGAACATGAAGAGTGAAAGGCTCTCTCTCTGTCTGAAAAGACAACAGGTGAAATAAGGAAAAGCCAGAAATCTAGACCATTTACTTACACCCACAGGTCTCTGCAATCTTCGGGTGACATCATGTCATTGTCAGCCTGAAGCCATGGAGCCATTTGATGTGCCCACATGTCAGTGGATAGCCAAAAAGCACAGTGAGGCTGGAATTACACTGGCAATTATCATCCAGTGATGCTGAACACTGAGCAAGTTTCTAGTGACCTTCATGCTCAAACTTTCACTGAAAGTTTCAATGTTCCTATTGTTTCTCTAAACAGGGTAAAGAAGCAAAGCACTGCTGCTGTGAGTTTTCTGATAAAAGTACAGCGGCAGAATGTGAATCTGACAGCCCTGAAACATCACATCCACAATGTTCCTCCTCTCAGCTCCATGCTCAGTGCTGTACCAAGGTGTCACTTTTGTTACTCTCCCATGGGCTGAACACCAGAGATGCTATGGCTCTCTAACAGTGCAAATCTACCTGGAAAGAGCTATGCCTTCACTGATATTTATCTGTCATCCATATAATCATGCTTTAGAGTTTTTACTTTTCAATGGGCCCTGGTTTTATGATAAGCCCTCTGTGGGGGAAAAAAATGTTGAAATAATAAATAAACATGAATAGGGTGCTTGAATAATGATCTGAGATCTGGTCTTTCACAGCATTCAGGGAAGCCATCTTTTCTGGCTTGCATTATGCTGCTGAGATGCTGCTGCTAACCTGATACTATTTCTTGTCCATCTTAACTAAAAAGGTAGCATTTGATTTGGAAATAGTACATTTTTTATTTTAAATGGAATAGAAAAAAATTGATTTTAAGCCTTAATTGCATACATGTCAAATAACATGTCACATTTAAAGGCTGTTGTGGGAGCCAACTGGTGTAATTGTATATGGACAGTGTTATCTAATTTACCCTGCTTTGTATGATTTACTGGTATGTTTTGCTGTGGGTTGCATTATTTAGTTGTTTGATAATCTCTTTTCTTTCTGTTGTGATTTATGACATAGCATTTCTGCTTGTTTTATACCAGTGTGTTATTTTGTCAATCAAAATCTCTTTGTGCAATGGCAATATACAAAAAAGATAGTGGAGAACAGCCCATATAGTGTATCTAATGTTTACTTTAAATGGATTATTTATGGCGAACTATATCAGAGGAACCAATTTGCAAAGCAATGGTTGGTTATATGTAAAGGACAAATGCTGCAATCAGCACTCTCTGGGTTTGCTTGTGTATGGTTTGTGGACCTGTACAGTTGTCTAAATGATTAATGGGCACAAAATGAAAACTCTTTTTTTCTCTTTTGAGCCTTTGTACTTTTCCCTGATGGAATCATATCACATCTCATCATTCTAGCCTTCTCTGGGACCGTGCCGTCACCTTTCCCTGCTGGAGGCTGGGGAGGTCCCAGAGAATTTTGTCTGGTTTGGTGGCTGTGTGTCCCTGAGGCACAGATGATGAACAAAAAGAGGATGGAATGCATCCTAAAGGTTCAAGGCTGTGTGCTCAAGAGGCTATGTAAGCAAGCAAAAGTCAAGATGTAGAATATATCAACTGTGGTCCTTAATATCTCCTAGTAGGATGAGAATGCCAGTGCTACATTTGATTGCTTTCTACACAATTTTCAGACCTTGCATTTCATAATACATAATTTTACAAACTCTTTGCTGATCACCTGATCACTTACTGTGTTCTTTATTTATGATAAAGAAATGCAAGAATTTACTGAAATAAAAAAAAATGTGCATTGGACTTGTGAAACTTATGGTTTACTATGAACTGTCCACAAAATATGGCAGTGGAGTGAGAGCAATACTAATACTATCATACAAAATAGAAAGAGCAACCTGTAAGTTAATGTTTAAAAGAAATTTTCAATTATGAAAATATTTCCATTTTATTAGAAAAGGTTTCAATTTCATTTGAACCAATTCTATTAAGGCACTCATTCAGAAAATCAATTTGAGTACCAAGCAGCTGAATGATGATGCATAGTACATGCAAGCAGCCCTCTTAGATAGCTGCAGAGGGCATAAAGTGTTAAATTAGTGCTGCTCAGGTTTGTACCTGTATGAATTCATGACACAGTTCCCAGCAAAAGCAAAAATCAAACTGGCTTCTGAAGGCTCAAATTCACCCCTGATATTCATTTACCAGTTTAAGCATTAGATCTTTGACCATGAGCTCAATTATTTGAATATGATTTAGACATCAGAATGGTGTAATCAGGACTTTGGATGGTTACAAAGTAAACAAAAATAAATTGTATTTCCTGAGAGGGAGCAAACATGTCTGAAGTAGCTTAGGAAGGTGGAGCCTTTTTGTTGATTTCAAAGGAAGTGTAAAAGAGTGCAAGTTTGCATGAAGTGTACTTATATCTTTAATACCGCTCACATTATTTGTTGTGGGGAAAAAGCGAATCTGTTTTTAGAAAGAAACCTTGCCAGGAAAAGAAAAAAAGGAAGCATGAGGAAGTGCAGTTCCCACCCCAGCTGTGAATTGGTATTTCCGGGTTAAGTGACCAGAAGGCTTTATGGCCCTTCTCAGAATTACAGATTTGCATGGGTTTTTTTCTCTGCCTTTATCTCTACATTCACAGGCTCAATGGATGCCAGGTATTTAACCAAAAGATGACAACCTATTCACTTGAAACAAGAAGATCCAGATAACTTTAAAATTTACAATTTAAACAAAAGCAAGACAGAAAATAAATAAATGCTTCACATCAAAGCTGCTGCAGAAAGTATCCTTATTTTTCTAAAATATCTAGAAAAGGCATTTTTTAGTAAAGCGGGAAGATAAAAGGGGTGCTGGTTTCAATGGAGGAAATAAAAATTCACTCTATATTGTTATCTTTCCAACAAAAGGTAAAAATTCCAAAAATCAGCTGTGGAGGCAGTGTTCAGAGTGTATATAAATCAAAGTCTTTCCTATAATCCTTCACTAATCCCTTACTTATCTTGCCTACTGTACATGCATTGTTAAAAAAGATGCAGACAGAGCAAGGACACACAGACATGTTAAAGGAGTTAAATTCGTGTATTTCGAATATAAAATGCAGAATGCCCACCACTGAAAAAGTCTTTGAACTGACCCAGGCATAATTAGTTTTTAAGTTTAATAAAGCATTCTCACAGTAGTTAGCCACTCACGTATTTTGGAATTATTGAATAATTTCTTTTTTTTTTTAGTTATGATAAATACAAAAGATTTGTAAAAATAATGTAATGATCACCTTTGGATTATAGCAATGTACTAGATTCTCATTATAATTTAGGAATAAGTAACAGAAATGTAATTCAAATGCTTTATTTTTATGTCTATTTTATGAGAGAAATTCAGCTAATATATTTATCTTTTGCTAGAAAAATACTTCTAATAGAAGAACAGAAGTTGGTTCCTAAGTAATATTCCAGTCCTTTTTTGAAATTTAGTTCAAGCTGAAGGTTGTTGAAAATAATGTAATTTTTTGGCAGTGACACTTCTTATATCTACCTGAAGAACAGACTATTCTTGGTGATAATGAATTTGACGTTTGGGTGTTCCAGAGACCTGCAGCATAAATGCATAAAGCATACAATGCAACTGGAATTTTCAATCTGCTGTGTTTCAATTCAAAAGAGCTATGACTACAGAATTGAAGCACAACTTTGTTTAGCTTAACCTTGTGTTTTGTTTTATTTTATAAATTACCCCAATCACGTTGATTTTAAAATCAAAGAGGAAAACCTTTTGAGACATGAAAGGTTTTTAATCTTCTTAATCCTTTTACAATCAAATATTGTTGATTCCACATCCTTTAGGGCATATTTTAATGGCTAGATATGAATGATTATCAAGTCATTGAGTAAAGACTCGCGGTGTGTGTGACTGTATTATTTAATCCTCTATATTTTTCTGGAAGCTATACACCAATGCTCATTGTGTGCATGGTGGTGCTGCTGAAACTGGTATGAGGCTAAGTTACCAACAAAATAAACTAAAAAAAACACAAAAAACAACACCCCAAACAACCAAAAACTCCAACCAAAAGAACCACAACTCTTTAGAGACTGGATAAATAGTAAGAAGCGTGTTTAATACAACTAATTTATAGATGAATGTGGTGCCAAGCTAGAATACATTAACAAGGTAAGGCTGCAGGGCCTCTAGGTAAGATAATATATTGCTTTCATTAAAAAGCAATCTGCATGGACCATATCCACTAACACTGGAAACTCTGCAGCTGTCACCTTTATCAGGGGAACAAGAGCAAGCCACTACATTTTAATCACTGGAGTTTGTCAGGAACGAAAAACAGCCAGCTTCCCACAAATCAACAGACATGTATCCTGATAAGGAGAGTGAATTGGAAAAGGACAGCTACACCCCACACTACACCACCTATTCTGGAGTGATCAAAGCACTGTAATTGTAGCAGATAAATCTACTGAATTAGGCTCTGGGATGAAACACCCGTCTTTTCACGAAACAAACACAAGTTTACTTGAGTCATCTGTGATATATTTAATTTTTTAATTTGAGTATTCCCAGTACTTGTCACAAAAACAACAACAAGGAAGAAAAATAGGATGCCTGTATCCAAAATCTAGTGGCTTTTTTCCCAAAATTTCTTTCCTGGTCATTACACATTAATTAATATCAGAACTGCTGCTCCTGGGGTATTCTTTTGCGTAACTCTTGCAATAAAATTAAATATAGTTATCTATTAATGCTCATAGCCTTTGAGTTTGTCATATCTGATATGCATGAGAGCAGATACTGTTTTTCTATGGTAGATAATTATTCTTCAAAGAGAAAGCACTAAGGAAATGAAAGGGACTATGCTTGGGACAAGAAGAACTTGAAAATTCTTGTAGAAGACCTTACAAGAGTCAGATTTTGACCTCAAGTGAAATCATAGTTATATGACAGTTTTATCTTGGGCACTGATAGTAGATGTGACCCCTGTGATATATAATACAACGAGGATTTCCTGAAATGAAAGAAGTTTTAAATAAATACTTTAATGGAAAATGTTTTTTGTCCAAAGGAAATAAGAAAATCTGCTTGTTTGTATAGGGAAAACTGTAATTTTTTTAACGCAGAGAGGGACTTATAGACAAGATATATAGATATCGATAGATATAGATATAGATATAGATATAGATATAGATATAGATATAAATATATAGATATAGATATATATTTAATATGAACAAAAAGAGTAAAAGGAAATTACTTTTTTTAGGGAGAGTTATTTTGATTTCCAAGAGCTCGGGAGTACTGATTAAGATCAGTTTAATGTGACAGAGGGGGTCTATTCCCCATCATGTACTAAATTTGGTAGAATTGCCCTTTTCTTTGAGCTGGTGTGATCCTTCCTGGCAGTCCAGATGAGAGGGCTCAGCTAAACAGTTTATTACCATTGGTACCTGAAGTTTGAGATCTTGAATAGCAGTGAGAGGGAAATAAAATAAATAGTCTCAGTAGTAAGGTACAGTATCAGTACTAATCTTAAGAAGTACAATGCACCAAAGATCGTTACTGTGATCTGCTATTTGCTGCTCATGCTACATGTCTTATTTACAGCATTTCAAAACTTTCCAGCATTCAGAAAATATTCCAAATAAATCAATTAAATTCGTGTTATTGGAAGCCCCCGAGGCAATTTCATGAGTGAGATCCATGCTCTTGTTGCATATTTATCTGCAGTTAAAAATCACCAAATGTTAAAGCCACAGATCTCAGAAATTAAACTGGGTTCAGAACTAGAAACATTACAGTGAGACTGTCCTAAGAGATACGTTTCGGAGGGACCATCCTGTGATGTATTCTCCACAGAAAGTGAGGGTGCACATCCCATCTGTGGGAATTTAGGAGGCATCTGAAGGCAGGCGCTGGCAGCTACAGACAGGTCACGACAGAGATTCTAGGAAACACCAGAGCAGTTGAGGGATATACATCCAAGCCTCCATCAGAAGCCTCAGACATGGGCAGTCTGGCTTCCACGGGCTCTCTGACGACATATGAGGTCTGTGGCTGTGGTTTGCTGCTCCCGGTGCCCCAGCAGGACGTGGTCACGCTGGTGCAATAAACCAGATTCCACAGGCCTGTCGGCCGTATCTCAGCGCTCTTGTAGGCCTGGCCGGCTATCCATGAGAACAGCGAGGGGCGATTACAGCACTCACTGCTGAGCATGTAGCTAAGAAAACCAGCCCCTGTCACTTTCTCTCTCTTTTTGTCCGTGCTGAAAACTGTGGTATCCAGGCACCACCCGCAGCACACATACTCATAGAGAGGCCTACACATATGAGCACTTTTCCTACATGCTGTGTTGTGCCGTGGAATCAATTCACAAACACACGATATTCTGTGTTTTCACTGAGAGATTTAAATAATTAATTGATTACAATATCACAGTGGTTATGTACGCCTTACTGTTACAGACATGGAGATATAGGAATCTATCACAACTGGTGGACGAAGCTCATTAGACAGCAAAGATGCACCTACCTCTCTTTTCAGGCAGTTTAATTCTATAACTGATCTCAAAGTATAAGAGAATTATGTTGATGAACACTTCTGGAAATTTATTGGGAATTGTGTTTGCAGTTTCTAAATTCTCCACGTTTATATATGAGAGAGAAACAAAAAATCCAAGCTGGATTTTTTTTACATGCTTGAAACCTGTTGGTTAGCTGAAAATCAGAAAACCAAACATGAAATCAGTTTATTCTCATGTTTCACCTCTCAAAATCAATTATTTTTATCTCCTCTGCAGCTCAACAACACTTCTAGATGTAAAATAATATCCAGAATGGCAAGACAATCAAGGTTTTCTTTTTGACTACCATTCGCTTCTGGAATAAAAATTTGGGTCATCCATCATCTGGAGAGCTACTGAAATAAAATCACCAATATTCTGTCAACTTTGTGAAGGAAGTTCCATTGTCTTTCTGTTTTCTTGTACTTTACAAGAGAAGATCTGAGTATTTCATGTTGATTGCTTGATTGGCTGCACTGGGACTCTTTAAAAATACTAAAAAATCAACAGTCTGGTACAAATCAAACACAGGCTTCTATCAATCATGAGCCTGGAGTATTATCTGAGGGTTTTACCCAGAAACATGTCATTAAAAGTTGCAGAAATTAATTGGTGCCATTGGCTGTAATGGCTTTCCTGACACAGTTTCTCAAATGTAAAGAAAAATTATGGATAAGGCAAATTCCTCATGGGATTTTTATAGATGTCTGCTTTGTTCTGTTATTGTTTATTGCAAATGTTATTACTGTGATCTATTACCCCATCATGCTTTGTCTATACTGCTTATACCATTTGGCAGCCTGCAACACAACTGAGGGCTTCTGTCACTGACCAAGGTAGCACTTATTTTTAAATTCTGTGTTTTATATATTCCTATAGTGATCTCCAGGCGTTAATTTTGTGTGTTTAAAATTTCATACTTTAACAGATCTTGTTCTGATTGAATAAATATTGCCAGTGATCTGCCTAGAATAATTGTCTCGGTGTGAGCATCTGCTACAGTTAGTTGGCAGCTGTATAAAACTGCAAGAGTTACTAATTTATTTCAATTTTTCTGATTTGCATATCTACAAAGCACATCTGTTAGATGACATCTTTCACTCCCTTTCTTTTTACATTTATTACTTATAAGACCACTTTCTTGATTACAAGTTGTTTTACCCTGTGACCTAACCTTCCAGAAAGGTAAATATTTTAGGAGCAGAAAATTAAGAAATGCAGCCTATGCCTTACAGCAGTGCAAAAATAGTAGTAAATTAATTCCCTCAAATTGGATTTGAGATTCACAAAATATTTCATACTTAATACCAGAAAATCATAATTATACCATCACTGAAATAAGATTATACAATTACATATAATTCCAATTATGCAATTATATTGCTTTTCCCGTTCTGAGGCTTGAATGATCTGCTTATAGGCATTTGGGACTGAAAGTCTCTTTTAACAAACAAACAAACCAACAAACTGCTGTTTATTAAACTTTAAAGTATATTTTTCTTCATTAAACCCTCTCAGAATATTCCGTGTATAACTTACTGGACCTTTATGTTAGGTTCAGTGTTTTCTGTAAAATGGTAATAGGTTGTATGTGATACACTCTGTCAATACAACCAAAACCCAACAAACATGGGCAAAAAGGAGAACCTATTGCTAGATTACAATCTCAGGGGTGTTTCCTTTTTCCCCCTAGGCTTTAGGCCCGTTATACCTGTGTGGGAAGTGATATAAGAAGATCAGTGTCATTAACCATCTGCACAGCCTTCAGTCTGTAAAACAGTGATGTTTAGCCTGTCATCTTTCAGTTTGAATATCTTTCTGCTGTGTACATTAGTAGCCTATCTTCTGCCCAAACATTCTGATTCTGCCTGGTGATGCAATGCCACTGCATTCTCTAGTTATGGTAATGTTAGTGCGCAGCTTCCAAACACACATTTTTTCTCTGTGTCACTGTCAGTTTGGTTTTGATTGGATAGTTTCAGAGCTGTTCTTTCAGAGTATTTGAATTGATTATCCTGTGCTAATGTTGTAGATCCTTTCAGGGCTCCAGCAAGAGTCCAGTGAAAGCAGAAAAAATGGGCTGTGTGTTCTCATGGAATCAGCAACAGAAACACAGTTTTTCTTTCATAAGGATTTTTGCTGTGGGCCTTCACTTGCCACTGATAGCCTTATTCTACAAGATCAAGTGATATGTACCAAAGGGTAGGGTATTGGTGACCTATTTCACATGTCATTATAATGGCATACTCATTGCGATAGCAAATCACCCCTATAGCAAAAGTGCGAACATTTTTATTTGGTCTTTTTGTATCATTCTCAGGAAAATAAGGTCTGAGTTTTAATAGCTCTACAGGTTATGGCCTTTCTTACAAAGGTTGTTCCTCCAGGGCAGCATTGTTAGGCTGGAGACTTTGACAAGTCCTGTTCTTTGACTCTTGGATCAAGGGGAAAGACTTTCTCTAACCTTCTTTTGTGATTTCCAAGACTACTACCCTACCTTCTTTTTTCCTTCATGTTTATTGTTCCATCCTCATCTGTCCATTATGGGTCATCTACTATCCCTTATCATTTAATGACACTCACTGGGGAACTTCTAAGAACAGCTCTATTTAGTGTCACACCATGTCTTCAGAAGATCACATCAAACGGGTCTAAGCTGGAGCTCTCAGTGACACTGTTCCCATTTGAAATTATTTCTTGTAGGACCATGAACACAACCATCCATTTAGTTAGGTACTTGTGGTACAGCAACTTTTAACTTTAAAGCAGCCAGGGTACATAGTTAAAGCAGTGCTTAAGTCAAGAGATCTCGCCTGCTCTTGTCTGATCACCTTCCAGCTCCTTGTAATGTTTTAGGTGCATTATGAGTATGATGCTGAAGCCATTCAGTGAAGGTGTCACACAGCTTGTCAAGTGACATGACATTTACAGCAAAAGATGTAAGTAGGCAATGTATTTTCATTTTAAATCAACTAAATTCACCACAAAATTTAGACTACTTATAATTTTGCAAAATTATAAACTAAACATCTCACAAAAAGGCAACATTTGTTTGATTGTTTTCAACACTCATCTCAAATCTCTGTAATTCACACCTAGAAATCTAAAATTATGTCTGAGGTCTCATAATCACTGTGTGTCTTTGTACCAAAACCAGAAATGAGCTGCATGTCCAGTGCTTACTCATATTTGTTTAAATTCATTATTAGAAGGATGCTTGGACAATGTTCCTTTTCTTCTCTTTCATTCAGATAAACTTCTAGAAATGTACTCAGAAGCAATGTATCAGAAAATTTCTGAGTGTCCATGAGAACTGCCTATACCTAGCACATGCCACAGGCTGCCAGCTCCCAAAGTGAGACCCTGAGGAGATGCGAGGAGTGATCCAGACAGAGTGGACAGTTTTCTGCTTTAGTGATTTCTGCCATTCCACATTACCTTGTTTGTGCCTTACACGGTAAGGAGGCAGGATGCCCTTACTCAGCTGTCATTTCCCTCAGCAGCTGATCAAAGCTTATACAACATGGATACAAGGATGCCATCTTGCTGTAGTTCAGCCATTTCCTTTGCTTCTCACCAGCTTCCAGCAGTAGTAACCAACAAGTCTCAGACCAGTCTTTCCTAATTATGCCCTGTGCACTGCTCTACTGACAGTCATCCTCACAAAGAACAGCTATGAAAATCAGCTTGTCAATGTGCTCTGGGAGAGCATATAGGTTTTCTTAGAGAATATAGTTCTGATTTATTGAACCTGCTGATCACTTGACAAAGTTAACAGAAAGAAACCTATATTTTTATCTGGTCATCTACGTAGCCAGGCTACGAGCTTCTGCGCCAAGGCCCTGCAGCACATGGAAAAGGGCTGTGGTTGTTCCACACACAGAAGTATTGAGGTCATTGGAGAGGACCTGCTCCTGCCTTCTCACTAATGTAGTTGTGCTGTTCCCAGAATGTAGTCAGGTTCTCTTAATGCCCTAGACAGGATCCAGACCTGACCATTTTTCAGAAATGAGCATGGATTTGATCCTGAGTTTGTGTAAATGCCACAGCTGAGACTTGCTTTTGTAGGGAATGTAGTGGCAATTTAAAACATTTACGAGGATGCCTTACCAAGGAAAGCCATGAAAAAAGAGAGATAGACCATTAAAAATATGTTAATAACAGAGTTTTACATATATATTCTGCAGGCTTGTCTTTAATCTTTGAAATTTACATCATTTGCTGTCTCTGAGACAGAACATTAAGCGTTTTTGATGTATTTTCAAAGGTCAGGCACAAAGCCATGCTCCTTTAGAGGCCTTATGGCTGTTTGGGCTTTTTTGATGTTTGTACCATTGTGCAGACCTGATAAGTAGATGAATGACCATGATAAATGTGCATAATGAGAAAGTGATAAGAATTGCAGCATCTGACATGAGTTATGTCTCTGTTGTTCAGAAATGGAGATGCTCTACTTTTATCTTTGCCCTCTAATTTCTTAATTAGGAAGAAAGCATATTTTCCTTCCAGTGCATATATATTTGGCAAGGATGCTGTGTAATAAATAACAAGATGTCAGCCAATGACCCTATTATAGATACTGCTGTACTCTTTTTGCTTAAAAATGTCTCTCCTCTTTGTAGAAAAGGAGAAAAAAAAGGAAAAAAAAAAAAAAAAAAAGGCCCAGCAAATGAGACCATTTGAAAATATGGTCTCATTTTCTCACATATAAGGTCCAATTCAAGTTGCTGGGATTAGTTTTATAAGTAATGACACACAGATGTATTTTGAAAAACCTAGCTATTGAGATCAGATTCTAATCTGAGTTGCCCAGAAAGTCTGGATTCTGGAAGCCTTATAAGGGCAAAATTCCCTTTAATGAGATTTATCCAACCGATAGGCCTCTTTAGAAAAACAACCAAAACATAACCATTGAAACAGTAATCTAAAATTGAGCCACTGCATGTTGTTGCAGAATTACGCCTGCGGATTTTCAAGAAAGTGCAGTCTTCTGTATTGAAGGACCTTAACTTTGCAGAAATGCATGGGGTGGTCTGAATTAATTTATTCCCAGGATGCTTTCAAGCCAGTGATTATTTGTTGTCTTACATCTCTACTCTGCAAAGATTCATCCATTTGCATGTGTTTTTATGCCAAGCACTTCCACATTTGTGGAAGCAGAGCTTAATGGCTTGAACGTACTTCGCTTAAAGTGAGTGGCAAAACCGTTCTCTTGAGTGAGAGGAAGATAAGATTAACAGCAATAAGGCTACACCAAGCTAAGAAATTCTGCATGCTGTGAGATGCAAAACTGTATTGATTTCAAAACTATAGAAAGGGAAATTAAAATTAATCTCTTCAGATTATTTACCGCAGAGTTGTTGTAATATAGCATTTCATTCTGCCATTCAATTATTTGCATTACAATTCCATAATAATATGAAATTACTCTTGCTTAAAGCAATCATGAAAATTTGAAAGCAACTGTCTGATGTAACTGCAAAAGCGTACATAGGTTTCTGTTTTGCTTCCCTCAAAGCCAAAGTTTATAAATATCAGCAGTAATACATGTAACAAAGAGGAGAGAAACATTTTGTGGAGGGTGTTTATTTAGATTTCTTGGTTTCCTTTCAAGCCAAGATTTGTTTACTAGAGGCATTACAATTTAGTGAGACAAATTAGGCTAAACTTTTTATCTCTGGTGGTTTGCACATGCACTGATTAAACTAGTATTTCTTCTAAAGATTGCCTAGGAAGATAAATGAACAAGAGGAGCAATTAGAGTAAGGAAAAACTAAAGATTGGCTGACATGATTTAAGTTTACCTCTAAGGCAGTTTGTCATTTTGTCTCTATAATCTCTATCAGAATTGACTAAAACCGTAAACATAAATCATTATACTAATTTATTTCACTACATTGTGGTCTGGGAGAAGAAGATTTCATTTTTTTCAACATTTTGGGGATTCAAACATTTTCAGAACTTTTTAAATGCAGTATAAAAACAAGCCAGCCTAAAGCATCATTGATTAGTATTTTAGCTTCTTAAAATCTGATTTTTTTGGTGTTAAGGCAAGGCATGTTCCTGTTACTATTGGTAAAATATCTATTATGAATTCAGAATACATGGGCATGGATTTTATTTTTTAAGTGACTGCATAAAGCTTAATGCATGACAAAATGTAGTGCAAGGCCATCAGTTAATACTTCACACTAGACAAGTTAATAAGCAGCCTTCTCTCCTGAGATGCATCAGAACGAAGTCTGTAGGACCATGGAATACCTTTGCGGGAGGGAAACCAGTAGATGTCTGAGGACATCCTGCAGTGTAAATCTCTGTGAGCTGTCACAAGATCTGTTACAGACTCTCCAAAAATAGAGTCCTGTATATCTTCATTAGGAACTGTGCTAACAACAGAATTTGCCTGCAATTTTATTCAGATGCCACAGTAAAGCAAGGATTATATTATGTCGTTCTTGTCAAGTGAAGTATTCCTTATCAGTGACTTTGAGGCACAGATATTCCAATGCCATTTAAACATCTGCATCCTGCTGCCTGTTTGTGAATGGTTTCGCTTGGTTCAGTGGAGCTGCTTGTATGTGCTGATCGCAGCAGGGTTGCTGCCTAGATTTTTCCTGCAGAGGAAATCTCATCAGACATTTTGCCTCCCTCATGCCTGCACTGCCCCAGACCCCTGATGGTACAGGCTGTGAGTTGCCTAATTTCACCACCTGCCAACCACACCAAAACCAAGGTAAATAGAAGGTTCTTTTTGGTGGAAAATTAGGAGAGGGAACATATCTCTAAGTCTAGGAGGGCAGTCTGCAGTATGGTTATTATAAATATTCTGAAAGTATTTTTAAACCTGAGTTAGGGGTGGCACTTTCCTACCAAACTCTGATTTAAAAATAACTAATGTCAGGGTGATCAGAATGTTGGGAGTCTGATTTCCTACAGATTTGTGTTTCCTGGTTAATTTATTTCATAGTACAAAAGAAAATATCTAACACAGTTACTACCCCTATAAGATTATTTATGCCTTCTGCCCCATCTTGGCACCTGTTTTCATGAAACCCTAAGGAATTTAACCAGGCTTCATACCACTCTTGCTGCATCGCCTGTAATTCCATGCAATCAAGGGTTCAAATGCTGTTAAAACAGTGTGAACACTAACATACTTACATGATTCTATAAGACACAGAAAAAACTGTGTGAAATCCTATTCTTTCTTTAATCTGTTTTTCTAGACCAGAGCTTTTAGTAATTAAGTTGTGTGAACAATTCTGAGCAGAAACAAGCACCTGTGGCTCTGCACAGTCAAATTTACACAGAATGCAATAGCACATCAAGGTGTTTGGTTTGTTTTTTTTAAAAATATTTAATTTCATATGTTATTTCTTATTAAAAGTGTGCTTTGAAAAGATAGGTGAGTTTCTTGTCTTCACACATACACAAAAATCCTGCTCTAATGACTGCAGTTGCCTAATACTGCTGTAACAGTAATTTCCATAATTAATGTGTGGGAACAAGAAACTATTCATGCCCAAAAATGTCAAAGGCTTCTACACTTCTTTAAAAGAGTTCTAAAGTTGAGATAAGCATTAATGATGTAATGAACAAGGATTAGATCCACTCCTGGCTTGACCCCAAAGAAAAATATGTAATTCCAAGGAGCAAATATTTCAGAGCTGTCTATACAGGTAAACCAGGCTCAGTGAAAGCCAGGAAAATTCCTGCTTAGTTGTAAACTCTTAGTTGTAAAGGCAGAAGAAGCCGTTAATTCAGTCTTCTGTCCGAACGGGAAAGGTACATTGAGAAAACGCATCCCAGATTTGAACTCCAGAGGGCAATAGTCCACAGCGCGACGGGTATGTAGGTGCGTTCACTGGGTAAAAAAAAAAAAAAAAAAAGAGGTCATTTCCAATAGCTTCCTTGATGCTACCAGCAGAACAGGAGTCTTGCCAATAGACCCACAGCATTGGTGGGTGCAGAACATCCAGCCAGGGTTGTCAGAAGTGCAGCTGATAACAGAGTGTGGGTCTGTGTGGAAAAAAAGGGACTCTGTCTGAAAATAGTCAAATGGGACTACAGCAGCACACTAGAGAAAAAGCAGGATAGGATGTAAGTGAAGAGAAGACAGATCATGCAAGGAAGGTTGTGTAATTTGGATAAGTCATGATGGGTGTTTACTAACAGCTTTAAGATGAGCATGGCAACTGTAAAGTCTTACAATTGTTTATTCTGATTTTACTTTTTAGTATTGCACTTTTCACATGTTAAGAAAACAGGAATTCTTTCAAGCATCATCCAGGCTGCAAAAACTCTTGCACAGATTTGCTAACGCAACATAATGTTTAACTCTGAGCTAGGAGCAAAAATACCTTAGTACCACTGAATTCTTTAATAATGTCATTATTTTTTTGAAAGGTGCACTAGATAGGGCCTATGGTTTTTTCCGTAAATCACTGGCTCTGGCTGTCACTGGCAATACTAGAAAGCACTCTCTAGTTTCTCTCTGAAGGTCCCTTCTGTCATGGCTTTTGCTACTTCCAGGACCCCAGGAGTCATTTTAATTCCTCACCAAGATGTTTACTGCCTGCCCTGTCACTTGTGGCCTTGTGCCTCTTCTCCCATCATGCAGAGGAGGTTTCCTTTTTCTACTCCAGCTCTAGGCAGAAATGGACTCACATGGGCACCATTTATAAGTTTAACCATACAATCAGCAAAGCAAAGCAAAGCTTGAATATACAGAAGGTAGATGGGAGGCAAAAACAAGAAGTAAACGGAAGCTGTCTGTTTGTGTGTCATTCTTCTGTGCTTCCATAAATCATGGCTTTTTAATAAAGATTATGCAGTGTTTATTGTTACATGCTAACACCACTTCTCTCCCTGGCATCGAGGAAGAGCTATACCTGCTTGCTAAGCCTTTCCTGGCAAAGAAAAGCAGATCAGAAAGCAGTAGGAAATTAGTCAGACACCCATTTCATATTCAGAGAGATGAGGGATGAAAAAGTGCTTCACCATGTAAAGATAGTTCTTTTTTTTTTTTTTTTTTTTTAAATCCCAAATTGATATTGACCAAATGCTCCTGTTCCTGTAGCAATTTGTTTACATTCTAAAAATAACTAATTATTTGGCTTTGTTATTTTAAGGTTTTCTGTGGTTTGTCTTCCCACACTAATATTCTTCCCACACTAGTGGATACTGTAAGGATGCATTTTGCTGTAGTTTAAAGAGGTAGTGTGGGTATAAGGTCTATTACCTACTTTTAATGTAAATAGCACTGCCACAGCTGCTCAATGAACAATTTGGGGCTATATTTGGTTCAGGTTGAGTATGAGCGAATGTCAGATAAATCTAAGCTTGAAGGCTTTTTCCTTTAGTTGGGTTTACTGTTGCATTCTTTTTAAAACACCTAAATTTTAGTTTTTCTTTTCTTGAACCATTAACTGGAGCAAAACCACATTTTCTTCTTTATTAATAAGAACAAAATTAAGAGGGCATTACTAACCCAATACAAAGGGACATTTAGGGTGGGGATCATATCCAGGATAGGAGTAAGTCTCAATGTCCATTTAAAATAGAGGGAGCAATATTTACAGGTTCATAATTGGTGATTTTTATCTAGGATCCAAGCAACTTACTCCCCTGAAGTTCAATACCATTCTTCCATAATTGATTTTGTGGAGGAGATGAAACAAAGCTAGCTGGACTTCTGTAAAGTATTTGATATCCTCTGACTTGAGAAACCACCACTAAGGTAGATGGTAGCATGAGAACTGTGAAATTGGTGATAATTGGCTAAAAATGGGATGGCAGCAGTTTCTTTTGAACGGGGGTGGGGGGGGGGGAGGGTGGAATGTTAAACACCTTCTCCAAGGTTATGGGGGTGCTTTTTGAGAAGTCATTATGGGGAATGATATCACTTAGCTGTCTTTGCAGTTCTCCAAGCATCAGCATCAGGGTTGAGAGGAAGCATCAGCTGAAGGGGATCTGAGTGTCCTGTAAGAGCAGCGAAATAATGGTGAGAACTACAGTATTGCAAACAAAAGGAAACTTCACAACAAAAATGGCCAGATTTATAGGGACTGGTACAGATTGATAGGTACTGGTACTGGTACATAGATACTGGTAAAAAAAAATCTGTTTCAAGATAAGGAATTTGTAATTGAAAATGAGAGAGGGAGAGACATTGCAATGATCACAGATTGCAATGTAAACTTCAGTCATGGACAAGAAGAAAGAACATTGGTAGTATAGTAGACCAGAAACAGTGTACAGCAACACTGTAAAAGACTTGTTGAGACTTAATGGGGATGTATGAGGCATATGAAATTTTAAGGTCTGTTAAAGATAAATGTAGTCTGAAGGTGTTGAGAAAGATATTCAGGTAAAATCAATAAATTACAAAATCATCCCACTCTACTCTTGTCCCTTCAATATGTCTAAGAGGTAAAGAGAGTTCTTATTGACTCATTCTGGTATTAAAAAGGGTGAGTCTTTATATGTGGATTTATGAGTCTCATTAATTTCATTACTTTCATACTTTTCTTTCACTTTCATGCACTGTCTCTCCTTCTTGAGAGTCTGGGGTTTTTTGAGAGCAAGGCCTTCACAGCTTAATTCTAAAGGTATGCTCTTTCTGAATGGGGAGATGCAGTGCCTTCTGACTTTTCCCAAATCAGTTATTCTTGTCTTGTTTACAAGCTTAGAGCCTAAACTATTTCCTTTGTGTCATGCTAATATCAATGGTATAATGAATCTCAATGTTAAATTAAGGTTCTTACGTTGTATGAGAGAACAGTTTCAGGTTAAGAGTAGAGGTGTTGCAGATAACTTGGATCAAAACAGAGGTTAGCAAGCTGAGAAAGTTACCCAAAAAAATGTATTGCACCTCATCTGACAGTGTGACAATGTAGTATGTGTCAGGTTCTAGCTCATCAGCAAGACATAGGTTTCAAATCCTCTGTTGGGTAGGAGAGAATGAAGAAGAAAAAGGAATGAGGTTGCAGCTCACATGAGAATGTCTTTGCCTGGCTGAGCAACTTGGCCTCTATATATTAAAAACCCCTTAAACACATAATAGTATCATTTCAGTTTTACTTAAATATTCAATTAAAGTTGCCCTGTGTTACCTGAATTTCCATTACTAGTGACGAATATTAATGCTGACACATGTGAAAGCAAAAGTTTTGTTCCTAGCACAAGCTTTGTATATGGTGAAAAGCTTATTTTAGTTTTTAATGCCAGAAAACCACTACTTTTCTGGCATAAAAGCTTTGCTCCCTGTGTATTTTAGCTCCTAAATTTTTATCCTGCCTTTCTGACCTTTTGACACACTGTGTAATACATTTAGAGGGCTGGTTGGTAGCCACCCTGCACCTTGTTCCTTGAAAAGTATATCCTGTGAAAGAGTATCTCATGTGATAGCCACACAATTTCTGCGCCTCAACACAGCTTCCATTGTTTCTGCATGGGGTCAATGAAAAATCATTGCAGAAAAAGTAACATGGGGTTTGTTTTAGGATGTGATCAAACCCCCCTACATCAAAATGAGCAACGAGCTGTGTTTGAGTTCTTTTATTCATTTTTCTAGGAATAATTTATTTGGATACGATACTGCACAAGTTCACACCACTGAAGTGTATTTTATTCAAATACGTCTTTCAAATTGGTAGAAAAGGCATGACAGACAAAACACGTGACTGCTAACATGAGCTCATCCAACTTTCAAAATGCGACGTGGCAGGCATCTCTTCACACTCTGGGCAAATGGCACATGGTACCAGGAGACATTAGGTTTTTAAAAGTGAAGTTAAACTGATAAATTAGACCTCATTTATTGAACAGCAGTTACAGCCAATTGCCCAGGGAGTCATTTGACACCTTTGAAGACCCTGCTAACTTAATTGGTGATAGTTTGGGGGCTGAAGGAAACATTTAAGCCCGTAGCAGCAGGACACCGTACAGCATGAAAATGGAGAAGACAAGCATTCTCACTGACAAGGGGAGTCATATATAGATTTTTGTGTCCATTGTTTTTGCTTATTTGTGTGTGTGCTTTACTCAGTCAATCAAATATAATTGACACCACTGGGTTCTGTTGTTTTGTGGATGACAGGAGCTAATGCAAGGGAAAAAAAGCTGGGAGTAAACTTCCCCCTGAAAGGCTGTGTAAAGGTTTTTCCACCGAGCTTGTGACATTTTTTGCTCAATTGTATTAATTGATGTAGTGACATGGCAGTTGGAAAGATGATGGATACTGATCACTACACTTTTCTTTTTTTTTTTCTGTTAAGTATCTGGGCATTAACATAAACCCTGCTTTTGTGCAAGCAGTAGGAATGCAGCCAGTAAGAATGTAAGATTAAGATTTCAACACTTGCAGACCAAATATATAGGAATCAACAGTCACAGCTGTATATTACTACAGAATGAAAAAGTGATGTTGCTTTGGGACAGACTTTTACTCACGCAAACTATGTTTCCACCTTGATTTTTTTTTTCCCCCTTGTGTTAGAAAATTTGATATTTACTGTCTCCTTCCATCAGTTCAAGGGTCATATATATGATCTGCCTCTTCCCTAGATTTAAAGTATCTCCAAACTCAGCTTGGAAACCTAACTGCCTGGATGAAGTGGCTGGAGAAGTCAGATCTCCACAGATAGTCACCACAGCTGGGTGACCAGCTCCCAGCCCTGCAGAGGCAAGGGTTGGTGGTCCCTGGATTCAAGTCACTACAGTGTAGAAACCATCCTGAGCATTTCTGTGAGAGTGCTGACATAACCATGCATACGCACATTTGTTATTCTGCCTCCCAGCTTTCCACAGAGGACACTATAGCTCCAGCTTGTGTGCATGTGACTGAGTGCAGAGTGCAGAAAAAATGTGGTAACACAAGCACAGTTTTGCCTTTGAAGACAGATGCTTGATCTGAGTTAACACAGACATCAATCAGTCAGTTTCCTGAAGGACATCATCTCTGGACTTGTCTCAGTATGTAAAGTACATAATCATAAGTACACTTTTTCTGAGAAGACTTCTAAGCCAGTTCCTTGCTTCAGGAAGAACTACATTCAGAGGACCTGGATAAAAAGGAAGTTAGTAAGAGTCCACACTTCTAAACAAGAAAGTCTGAGGCCTTGACATAAAATGTAAATATGCCTGTGAATCAACATTAGGGGGAACATAGGCATCATCTGTGAACACACAGGTTGCATGAATATTGAACTAGTCATACCCTTCCATTTTTTCAGTCTCTGGTTATGGTTACTAGGCTGAGATGACAAACACATTCTATGTGTTAATCTCCTAATTGGAAACTTGGTTTAGAATGTCCCTCCACGTACTTCTTAATTGAGACCTACAGGTAAGAGGAATCACTGCCTAGAAAAAAATGTTCCCTATGACCTCCCAGAGATCCAGAAATCCATGAAGAAAATTCAGGCAAATCCAAGAAGACCTAAGAATTTTTTTCACAAATACATTTCCCCATGAGTGTCACATAAATATTTCCTTTAGCAAATTAATTTGGAAGACCTGTGCCCAGAGACTGAGTGATCTGAATTCACTTCCTTGACTACTGGAGACATTGTTTATGATGGTGGCCAATTAGGGTGAGAGGCATAAAACAGGCAAAAGGAAGTATGTGGAATGGAGAGACTCGGCTCCGCTCTGAGAGGCACCTCATTTAGCCAGACCTTTAGCCAGGTGGAACCTCTTTTCTCTAGATTTCTGAGCTGATTTTTCTCAAACAACGTGTGTCAGAGATACAGTGGATCACAACAAATGATGTCTGGCCATGGGGTCATGGCTTATATGACCTTCTCTGTCTGATATGGAGCAACATTTAGTATCTGGACTTGGGGAAGCATCACAACATCAGATCTCTCTGTAGGACACTAGATGGATGTGATTTCATTGACTTGCTGAAGCTGTCTTAGGACAGGTAGGTCCAGCCATCATGAAGCCTAGCTTTTTCTGGTAGTGGCTTTGAGCATGTTTCTGAACTATGAACAGTCTGACGTCAGGGTTTGTCTGGTTGTGCAGCAGCACAACATCTTTACCAGTGGACATGTAAGATTCTGGAGACTACCTCTTTTTGCATTTAAAAACTGAACTTTTTGAATTTAAAAACTGATTTTACCCTTATTTCCACAAATCTCCAGGAAAAATACAACAAAGGAAGTCCATTGTTTGCCCAGATTTCAAGCTTCACAGCTTTTCCCTTTGGATGGCTTGGTGTGCCTAATCATAATGCAAAGTGGGCAATATCTGAAAGAGTTGGGTCCCCTGCAAGGGCAGATACCTCCAGAAAAATGTGTAAACATTTGTAATTTAAGTGGAAGATAATCAAATGCAGATACTAAAACAAAGCGAACAATGTTAGTGTAGAATTATCTTCATAGTTCAGTCAAAGGGTAATAAATTCTTTCTTATTATTTCTTTGGTGTATATTGATACAGCTTGCTTATTTGAAAATGGAGATTCATCGACATAAACCTGTGATCATTTCAAAGTATTAGGCTGTTATCATTTCTGGCTGCAGTCAAAAACCAGTAATACGCTCCATACAGTTAGACTGCATAGATGTTTGCATTGTATATTATATTGCACAGGAAGCTAACAGGAAAGGAAAAACTGGTTAGAGATTAGCTGATTAGCTGCTTAATTTGAAGAAATCCAAGTAGGTACAAAGGGAGAGCCATGAATTTCACATTTTATTGAAGGATAGAATTGTCTACCCAATACCAGGAGTAGACTCCTGATATTGGAGTGTTTGTATGTTTGTGTACCTGTGGAAGGGAAATTCCTCTTTTTTTGTGATGTCAAATGTCAAATAAGATCATTAAAAAGCACTTTCCTGATGCAGCCTTAGCATAAAGAGACAAATTTTTGCTGTTGTGGATTCTTCAGGTTTGTCTATTGTATGTGTAATATTTCTAACTCGGGTTTTTTGTGGTTTTTTGGTTTTGTTGTTGTTAGGTTTTTTGGTGGGTTTTTTTTTGTGTGGTGGTTTTTTTGGTTGTTTTTTTGGGGGGCGGGTGGTTTTGGTGGGGTTTTTTTGGTGTGGGTTTTTTTGTTTGTTTGTTTGGTGGGTTTTTTTGGGGGGTGGGTTTTTGGTTGGTTTGGTTTGGGGGGTTTTTGGTTGATTTTTTTGTTTTTGTTTTGGGGGGGGTTTTTTGGTTGGTTTTTTTTTGTTTTTTCTTAGGGACAATTACTAAACTTAGCCTGCTTTGATTAGTGGGTTAAATAAACTAGAAGACAACATGATACTCCTCATCCAAGGATGTGGTGAAGCTAAAAAAAAGGGCCCAGGGACACCTGAAATACTTATCTCCTTAGCACATCCTCCACTCTCTAGGCAGAGGATTTCAGGCCCCTCTTAGCGCTGCATGGGCCGTGGGAGAGTGGGCATCACCAGGATCAATGGAGATGTGTTTCAGCAGTGACTGTTGATCACACTGAAGATTCTCTGCATGCAATAAAATACTAAGCTATAACTCTAAGTCTGTAGGCACACCAAAGGTGTGTCACAGTTGAGAAGAAGAGATTTTCCAGCTTGTGCAGGAACTTGTGAATGATGAGAAAGAGAAAACTCAGTATCTTGAAAGAAGGCATGAAAGCCAGTCTCCTGATCAAACAGAAACAGCCTGATGATACTTTCAATTTTGGTGTCAAGTTCCTATAAACTACTTGAATTCCACTAATTTCATTAAACTTTCAGTCACATGTCTGTGATGTTTTACAATGTAAAAATGTCTTTCATGTGAAGTATGACACAGATGATTTTCCTGAGATGATATACACAGCAAACTGCGGAACCAAATCTGGGACACTGCTCTTCTTGTCTTTTGAAAGATACTCTTACTTCAAGTGGCTGATCCCACCAGGGAAATAGTATATTACTGGCCTTGTAGTTTAGCAGGTAGCTTCTAAAATGTTTAAATGGAACCAGAGCCATTTTCTGCTGCCAGAGAAAACACCACATGCCTGGAATTGTGGATTTCTTATGAAGTGCCAAGAAACTGGTAGCGCATGCTCTGAAGTCCCCTGCAGGTCCATCAATACAGGTCCATCAAAGACAAGGACCTACACAGAAAGGGCTGATTTGGAGACATTCAGGAAAAAGAGGGTTTAAATAATTTCTATAATCTTTACTTTTTTACCTTCTACATCACTTTCAGATACTTCAGGGAGAATTGGTGTCAAGTGGAGTTTACCTTAAAATTAATAATTTAGAAGTTTGATCATATTTGTATCAATTTATGTTTATGTCATCAGTTTTGTCATTACACAAAGTAAAAGCATGGCATGGAATCAGAGAAAAATCTGTCAGTGAATGTTTTATTCCATTTCTATGGAAAAGGAGTCTATACAACTCTCATAGGAAGAGAGAGGAAGTTATTTTCAGACATTCCTGAAACTGAAATAACTCCACAGTCTTAGTACAAACAGTATGAAACAAATGTATAGAGTCTTCTCCTTGCAGATATGTTGGGGTTTTTTCTCATTAATTCTCCCAGTGTAATTATGGTAGCTTGCCAAACATTGACAACAAGTGTGAGACAGTAGTCAGCATGTTTTTTGTGCTACATTATGAAGCTGCTGCTTCCTCTCTGCTAGGAAAATAAAATTCAGTAGAGCTTGGGAGCTGTGCTTCTACTATCTGCTATGTCTTCACGGTGGGATGAGTTCTACTTTCAGTCAAAACCCAAGAAAAAGAAGGGTAAATATTGGTGTTTCTTCTTGGTGAACTTCCTTATTTCATTACTACTTTTTTTTTCCCCTCTTTTTTTTTCTTTCTTTTTTTTTTTTTTTTTTTTACCTCAGTTATTCTGTGTTTGGTTGTATTGTCATTAGTTAAATCCATTAAAAAAAGGCAAGTAGAAATAATTATACTAAAAATTGTTGAGAGTGAATTAATTCAAAGCAAGATGTTTCCTAAAATATCCCGTAACCTGTCATTTGTGGAAACTATGATGCTGTTAAGAGTTCTCATTTATGCAGGGAACAACTCATCATTCAATTCACCACACACTGAAAAAAATCCATGCATCATTATTTATTATTCTTCTTGATGTATACTGATTGCTTCACAGAAGACATGGGAAAATGTGCCATTTTTCATGGGCTTTTCAGTGTACGCTTCAGCTGTATCACTGTAATAGTGATAAAAAACGGAGGCTTCAGTAGATATATCCCAGTATAAACAAATGCACGTGTGATCTTTCATGGTAGTATTGAGGAATGCAGTCTCATGCTGCTGTCTGTCCCTTCGTGATTAGTCATATATGCTGAAGTTTCTGATCAAAACCACTTTTTATCTCCAAACCACCAGCTGCATACTCCTTGACAGTATCTTTTGGATGCGCATAATGTGTATGCCATACCAATGTGGAGACAGATGTAGTTTCATGCCAGATACCCATAAATGTCTCAAAAATTTTATTTCAGTTTTGCTTTATCTGTGAGTGTAATTGTGTGTTTGGTTTCTGCACCAAGCCAGCTAGCCAGACTTGCAAGAATGGAAAAGCTGCAGCTGTCTTTTAGACATATTTGATGAGGTTATACTGTGTGTGTCATATGCAGAGACCAGATCCTCCATAGGCAGAGGTGAATATGATCGATGTGCACATGCCGTATTTACTCATAGTATTTTGTGCAGCTTCTTTAAGGCCTTCAATTGGTACATTTCATCTGAAGATACAGTATGATCTTGAGCAATGTCCACTGAAATTGTGGATGTAAAACAAGGGTTTATGTCAAGATAGAGACAGATGGAGCAGCTGAGCCACGTCTGCCCACTGGATCTTTGATGTCTTATGGCATACCAAGGTTGTAGCAAGGTTGTTCAGTTTCCTGTCCACAGATCTTAGGCTCCATTCTGTTGCAGTAAACAGTATAGGAGCTCGCTTTTTAAAATATATCTACTAATGAGATGCCTCTGTATCGAGGCTTTTCTAGTAGAGTAGATCAGCAAGCAGTTCCACTTCCTACTTCATATTTAACATACACACAATGTCAGTTTGCCCAGATTTTGCATAAGGCTTCAAAGCCTCTAGGTCTGGAGAGTGCATCAAGGTAATATATAAATATTTGAAAGAGTGGCATGTGTAAAACATTATGTGCACATGGAGAATATAATGAAAGTGTATTACTTCTGATAATGTCTTGAGTTAAGCATTCTGATATCAGCTTACCTGCAGTATAAAATTATTTGCTTCCTGGAATTTAAATACCAAAGCCATCCAAATATTTTAAATTTTTGGGTTTTAACTCCTGGCAGTCAGGTGCTTGGACATATATACAAATATGTTAATTTGGCTTATATGAATGCAGGCAGTTGCCAAAATCCATTGTAAAACCAAAACATTCTTTATTGAATAAATTAAAAAACAAACAAACAAACAAACAGCTTTTGTCTAAATATCTTACACACGTTTGCTAAACCTATTCTTAAAAAAAAAAAAAAAAAAAAAAGTAATTTGTGCCAAAAAAATGAAATGTAGTGATATCACAGAAACAGAGAAGGGTCAGGAAACATACAATGAAATTGAGACTTTCAGTGGCTTGTCTTATCTTTCTGTTTTTGCTGAAGCTACACCAATGCCATGTAAGTCTACTCTTCGTTTAATCACCATGTTCACACATATACTTGCTTTGGCTGAGCAGGATGACTTTTTCATCTGATTTAAGTCAGCCTATTGGATCAATGTTGTTAATGTTTTACATCAGTGAAGAATGATGCTTGTACTATGCAGTCAGCATGCTAAGAGAAAAAAAGCCAGGGTTTTCTTCAACTCATGACCTTCCTTGCCACAGCAGGAAGTATCTGCCTTAACACAATCGTAACTGAAAGTGTGGTGTGCAAGAAATACTTGAAACAGATATGTTTGGGGTCATGTAATACACAATATTTGTAAGGGTTCATCAACACCTGCACTTTACATATCAAGTATTATCATGCTTCAATGATGGAATTAAGCTGACAGCATTCTTGCAGGCCCTCATGGGGCTTTTGTTTTTATTTTACACAGTAATACATGAAAAACAAGCAAAGCAAACTGTTGGTATGGTTATTCAAAGTTCAATTTCTCTTTCTCTTTATCGTCCTGCAATAATTTCTTCATCTCTTCCTATTGATTTAGAGAGGAGAAGCTTAGTACTGTGCCAGTTACCTGATCCTTGGGGAAAGAATAAACAATCTGAGAAAAAGAAGGGAAAGAGAAAAAAAAAGCCCTGAAGATTGACTGGGGGCCCTGGTGTATTCCTTCTTACACCACAGCATCATTTAAGTCTATGTTCTTCCATCTACCTTGTTTGCAGTAAATAGCTGCCCATTATGTCAGGTCAGGCAAGCGCTGTGGCGTCACAGCCCAGCAGCTGTGATCAGCTTGCCAAGCTGCAGGACAGCCCCCAGGGAGCAGGCGCATGTGTCAGGCTCTTGAGCTGTCAAGGCTCAAAGCGACAGTTTATCTCGAGGCTTTAAAACATCCTTGCAAAGTTTCGCCTTCTTCCCTTCCCCCCTCCTCTTGTTGACAATCTGCTTGAAAGAAGACAGATGCTAGAGTAGTTTTCTTTAGACTTGTTTAATTCCACAAGGCTCAGTGCACCAAAAACAATTCCACCCTTCTTTTAAGAGGCCACGTTGAGGAGGCAGAAGTTGTTGTTGGGAGGACAAGGGGTCCCTTATGCTAACACAAAT
This sequence comes from Hirundo rustica, assembly GCF_015227805.2. Classification (NCBI taxonomy): domain Eukaryota; kingdom Metazoa; phylum Chordata; class Aves; order Passeriformes; family Hirundinidae; genus Hirundo; species Hirundo rustica. Next base: position 61,539,902 of record NC_053488.1, on the reverse strand, counting down.
ATTTCCAGATTAATTTGATGCTGTCAGGGTGCCTCTCTTATGTCCTTTGCCCACAATAACAAACTACTTTACAAGATCCTAAAGAAACCAAGGAAATGTGTCTGGGGTTACATTTTTCAAGACACTTTACAACTGTATTTAGCTCAATATTTTATAGTCTTTTAAAAGAGCACAGATTTTCCAATATGGCACATTTTTTCCCCTTGCATCATTTTAGCTTTAGAACACAATAGGGTTCTCTGAAGATTTGTTTGCATGAAAACAAGATTTATCTTGTAAACAGAACTAAATGACTTATGAGAACATAGCTTAAAATGCCAGTTTTATGTCACTGCCACCTTTGCAGGCTGATTCTACTCATGGTGCAAATCCAGAGTCGTTTGTTATAGATATTATGTCCAATAGAGTATATGTTAAAAATATAACCTCTAGAAATCCCATAAATTATGATGCACTCTCTGTGTACTTTGTCATCTTGTAATAACAAGGAAGCACATTTTCACTCAGGGCCAACCTTTTCTGATCCCGACTGCCTTTTGTCACAAATGACAGATAATTTCTGTATTCACTTCCTAAATTGCACCTGCACCCTGAGTAAGGAAGCATACCCTTTCAAGAGATCTCCTCTCTCTCTCTGCTCTTCTTATTTTCTGTCTTTTATAAACATAGCCCAGTATTAGAAAATCTTTCTTTTAGATGATACTGCCCTTGGCCCACTCCATAGGGGAAAAAAGCGATAAAAGTAGTGAAGAAACACTGAAATCTTCATCCCTCACCAGCACTTTTGCTGTGCCTGATCTCCTCAAATAGTTGATTTTCTTCATCAGAAGTTAAAGGATTTAGAATGGGGAGAGGCACATTTTGAACCACTGAGTTGACAGAAAAGGGCATCAAGTTTATTCTTACGCTTTTTTCATTTTTTTAGACCATTCAGAGAGGGCCCCTGAACTGTCTGCATACACAAGTAATCAAATGCTTTGGGGTTCACATGTGTATCCTAAAGCTGGCCTGCATTCTCCCTTCACTATATGGTTCCCGAAATGCCCACAGCGTGAAACTCATCCTCACTTTAAGAGGTAGCCAGTCAGGCTTGGAGTTAGCATCACAGCCTTCTGGTTGTTGTTTGATTTACATCTCCTAAAAGCATGTCTGCAAAGCTCCTTCTCACAGAAGCCATGTGGCTAACCAGAGAAATTCGTTATAGCATCCCCCCATCCTTTGGTACCTGTTTCTTCAGAAGGGCTTCCTATGCTCACAATAAGCATATTTGCAAAAGACATCAGCTAATGACTGAACTTATTTTTTAGATGCTCATTGCGAAATGAGCAAAAATGCCACTTCATCTTTGGGTGGTCATGATATTTTCAACTGATTCCTATTATTTAATTCTAATTTCCACACAAAGTCAGATAAATTAAATATATCCTGACCCTCATAGGACTATCAATGGTAGCAAGACTTTTTCTCTGGTCTAGACAGTTTCCCGTGCCTCTCCTAATTTTCTTAAACATCTTATATTATATATTGCACCCAAACCTGAATTGACAAGTCAGTTACTGCCGGTAGGGCATGCTGAATCTTATCCAGATACAATACAAAATGATACACAGTAGCACTAAACTTTAACACGTGGCCTGCACCCCGCTGAACTCAGCATGCACTGCTAGAAAAGAAGAAAAGGAAGCTGCATCGCCGTGGTGCAGGTGATTTTTCTTTTCCTATACAATCAGCAGACTGTAAAGGTTATTTTTGATCTTAAAATTGTCATGGGTTATTTTCTTATTTATTGTTCTTCAAATCAATTCCTTCCAAGTCACGCCTTCTATTTTGCCTGGCTGCATACCTTCCAGTGGACAAACATTATGGAATCTTTCAGATCTGTAAGCTAAGCTTGGATATCATTGGTACAGAGATGCCAAAAGAGAAGGTCTCTGAGCTAGTTTCCACAATTAAAAAAAAAAAAAAAAAAAAAAAAAAAGTGAAATGATGAGTTTATCCACCAGTAAAATTTTATTAGTTGTAAAAGTACATAATGTAACTTTTAGCTCCTCAAACCAGTGCTTAGCACAGCACAGCCTCAGTGGAGTACCAACTCATGAAGAATCAAAATTACCTGTGGGTATGGGATATTCAGATTGTCCTCTGTGCTGCTTGGGCAACTTCGTTCCTTTGTGGGACTGCTTCACAACAGCACAAGCTGGCTTTCCAGGACTAAATCTTGTATCATTTTCAGCCCCAGCCACTGACTCTCTTATCCATGCTGCTGCATAACGAAGTACCAATGACTAGTGTTCTTCCTGTTGATTGAATCCATCCTCAATATTTTCTTCCACTGAGTGGCTGCACACTGTGTGAGGAAGGCTGAAGAAAATGGAATATATATAATACTAATGTTAGAGATGTTTCACATCCTTTGCATAAGCTGGTAAATGGCATGGAAGTGTTCATGAGGGAGACCACAAGGCAGTTAACATTTTTTAATTCAATAGAGGGTGTAAGAAATGTACCCTAAGCATAGGGCTATGCTCTGAATAATGAAAAGGGGGGAAAAAAAAAAAAAAATTGAACATGCTTTGTTTCTCTGTACTGAACAATTAAGTGAAGCTATGAAAAATATGAGATCATAATGCATACAAATGGTTGCACAACCTTGTGGTTGGCAGAACTAGACTGTTGAGGGCATGGTACACTGAAAACCTGTAGTTTCAACAAAGTTGAAAGTCTGTACAGTCTCCAATACAGAAGCTGACCAAACAGTTAGTAGAGATGATATTTTTTCCTCAAATGGCTTTCACATATGTCTCCATGGACAGCAATATTTATTCATACCATATAGGAAAGCATAAATTAGATTATAGAAAAGTACTACAATGACTAATGAATGTATATTTTAAAATTATTTTTCCTATTACATTGAAATCAATAGCTGCAATATATCAGGACTAACATGATTCCAAAATCACAGTTTTTCTGTCTCTTCTATGTCTTTCAATGAATTGAAAAATCACGGGTGTAACCATTTTATGTGGCATTTGGATTTGGTTTTGGCAGTGGGCTATAAACACTAACCTTGCTCACAACAATCCATACCATGCCTTTTGAAAGAAGTCTTCTGTGCTGCTTTGTGACCACTTTGAAAAACATAACACCATTGATAAAAAGCATTCCTGAACTTTGAAGAGTATTTTTAAAAGACGTACTTGAGCTTAAGTAGAAGAACTTACGAATTTGATTTTCTCCACTAAAATGCAAGATTTCAGAGATGGTAAGAGGATCCAGGATGCCACTGTTAAGATTCTATTAGTGTTCTACTGGTTACACAGTGCAGTGGAAATTTGCTAAGCTATCCTTTAGGAAACCAAGTCTCTATTCACTTCAGGAATGCTCAGAATTTTAAAAAGGTAGTGCTTCAGTTCATAAAAATCTATCTGGATTGCTCAGAATTAAGGCTTTCACTGCTTTTTTTCCTGCTAAAATGCATCAAACTGAATAACTGAGTGGTATTATTGCTATTCAAGGTAAATCTACCTCATGATTAGAAAAAGCATTAACGGCAAAATGATTGTCCATAAAAGTCTTTCGCTGATAAAATGTGTTGACCTAAATGATATTCCTCAAAGGTAAGTCAGAATGGTATATGATGTTCTGTTATCGATTGTTGATTCTATGTGTACCACTGGGAACATACACCACAAAGAAATGTTTTGAAAGGAAAAATAGTGACCTTTTATATGTACACATTTTAATACTATGTGATGCTGAAATAAGTATAACAAAGGGAGGGAAAAATCTTTGTGAAAAAGCAGGTATTTTTGTTTATTCAGCATGAAATCAGAGTTGTAATACAGCCATCTACACTGAAAGCTGTAACTTCAAGCCATCCCTTTATATTTGTGCAGTTAATATTGGAGAGGTAAAGTAAAGCAGTAATCTTGTGCACAAAAAGCACAAATCCCATCTGGACTGATAAATAAACTGTTGCATCATTGTCATTGTTAAGAAACATAATTTCTACTATGATTTTTTTGCAATCCTATATATATTGAAAAAAAAGACAAAACTGAGTTTCTTTTGTTTGTGTGGTGTTTGATAAAACAGTGGTATTATTTATTAGCCAAATCAACTCTTATATTCTTTAAAGAGAAGGCTTTATAGATGCTGTAACAGTAGAAGGAAACTGAATTGCTTTTATGCAACCTAAATAACATGAAGATCATGATTACTTTAGGTGCAATATTTGAGTCATGTTACTGGAAAGCTTATTTCTAGCCATCTGTCAGACTGACTTATATAATGCTCAGTTATATACTAGCCTTACAGGGAGCACCATGTGACTTATTCCTCATCAGTTTCTTTATGGTCTAAAGAGAACTAAACAATCCATCCTAAGCCTAATGTATTACAAATCCCAAGGGGAGAAAGGAGGGTAAGTGTGGATCTATAGAGGGTTATGACCTTTAAGAGAACTCCAATTACAGGTACGGTAGGTAATTTCTCTTGGATCTTTACACTCCTCAAGACTAAGTGGTTACTATTCCTGTGTCCAAGATATGGCTATATAAACTAACATATATCATGAAAGTGTACCTAAATATTTTAGCTGGAATATATTTTGGACATGGTATTAATGAATCATAGAAACAGTTTAACACTGAAAAATCAAACACAGCAGAGTGGAAATAACAAGGCATTTATATTAGAAGGACTTTTTGTAACATAGTACAAATATCAATATATTTTGTTTAGACAGGATATTCCATCTGTGTTTTGTATCTTGTTATGGCTAAATTATAGTAGTCATAAAACTGAATAAACTGAGATGAGTAACTAGTGTTACAAAGAACTAAATCTAATGACTGCATACGAAGTCTTGACAAGGGTACGGAGTAGAGACTTAAATCTTCACCCTTCCTTCCAACAAAAAAATAACTTTTCTTTTTCCTTAGAAATAAAAATACTTGGTTATTTCCAAGTAGCTAAGTTTTTCTGCGTTTTTAAAATCCTAGCTGGAATTTTAATTAAAGTACAGAAAAAATACAGTGCACAATATTGCCAGTCTGTTCTTATACAGGAAAGAAAGGGAAGAGTAAGCGCAGGCTTCCTAATATTTAACCAGAGCTGTGTGGCTTCCTTACTGTGGCATCAAAGACAAGTACACAGAATTTCTCCCCTCCAAATTTGGACGACAGGATTTGCCCACTTCTGTGGTCACCATTTGTGTGAATTCACTCAGTATTTACCTTTGCTCCTTAGCAGCATTTGAAGGCAGGGAAAATATGTCACTCTGCCATGACCAGGAACATGTAGTTTTTTGTTTGGGGCAAAATATCTCAAAACTCAGAAGCTACATGTTGATATTTTTTGTGATTCTATTTGGTGGCAGGATATAATTGATTTCCCTGTGACTGAAGATTGGAATGTGCGGAGGCTGGAACTGCACAACAGTTTGTTGCAGTACAGCAGCAGAAGAGGAGGGAAGGCCAAGAAGTGCCCAGGGCAGAAGCTGGGGTGGACTTCTATCCATCCAGCAGATCTGTTTGGCCCGCAAGTTGAGAGCAAGCCAGTGCAAACTAGAACTCAGCGAGGTAGGTGCTTTGACAGAGGAAGAGGTGGGGCAGGAGATGTTCTGCTGGACTTTTGGAGAATATGGCTGGAAGGAAGGAGGGAGAAGAAAATGGCTGGCATGGGAGAGCACTGCAGAGAAAAGTGGTATTTTGATACTAGTCAAAATCTTCCTGGCATCTCCAACGTGTTCATGTATTGAAGAGATGGATCATGCTAGCAACTTGGCACCTAGCCAACTCACCTTCTTCTACCTCACCAGCTGTATGCCAGCTCTGTTGCTCCAGATGGCTATCCAAGTTAGCTGATTTTTCATTCAGGCACTCACTTAGCTCCAGAACTTGTCTGCTCTCTGCATAGCAGGAATACCTTCATGTCTCCCACCCTTTGTCACTTCCCAATAGCTAGAGCTGCCTGAACAAGAGGTCATTTGAGACTCTGTCTGCTGTGGAGGCTGTAGCAGCCACCTTCCTGCCACAGCCTACATGTCACTCTCCAGCCCTCATACCTTGCCCTCAGACCTCTCTGCTTTTACTGGAGCAGTGTTTTCCACAGAAGCAATTTCAGGGGCTGTTGTCATGTGCAGTGGTGGTCACTATTTCAAGTGTTGATACAAGTTGTTATGATTTTCACACTTTGGTTTATTTCTTAAGTTTTATCTTCTTTTAATGGTGTCATGAATTTTGTCACCTGCCCTTTCTCAACAGCACAGAGCATTTACCCCTGCCTAGACACAGTTGCTTATTTTTTACTTCGCTTGCATTTTATTACTTTTTTCAACATTTTAATGCACCTTCACTGATGTTATTTCCCATTAATGTTTGTGCTTTTTTACTTATGCCACCTTATTTTTATTTATACTATTGACTTTTCCAGTTTGCTCATGCAATCTGTTTGCATTTGATTTCTATTCTTATGTCTCTTCGCATTTGATAACATTGTTTGCACAATTACATATAGGCAAATGTTTCTGCATCACTGCATTGTTCGCACAATTAGCTGCCTTCCAGGTGAGAGCAAAAAGGACTGGGATAGCACTAAGATCTCTACAGAGCCTTTTGCCTTCCATACAGTGACACTGGAAGAGAGAAGGTAGGAAGGTAGAGGAGGAAAAAATGAGACAAGAGCAAGTGAGAGATGGCACTGTGGGAAACACTGACAGAAAGAAAAATCCAGAAATTTATAAAACAGCAGATATCAAACATTTCATATTCCATACCAAAAAAAAAGAAAAAAAAAGAAAAAAAAAAAAAAAAAGTCCTATCATTCCCCTCTGAGTGGGTAATCTCATCTCCATTTGAAAAAAAAAAAGCAAAAAAAAAAAAATTTAATTGACTGAGTCAGTAGATGAATGCGTCCAAAAATGTTTCTGTTCTTCCTTTTACTTGTTTTGTTCATGCAAATAATTGTGTAGAAGATGGTGAAGGGCTTAGAGGGAGAAGCCATTCAAGGAGTGGCTGAGGTCATCTGGTCTGTTCAGCTTGGAGGAGACTGAGGGAAGACTTCACTGCAGTTATAATTTGCTTGTGAGGGGAAAAGGAAGGGCAGGCACTGATCTCTTCTCTCTGGTGACAGAACCTGAGGAAATGGCCTGAAGCTGAATCAGGAGAGGTTTATGTTAGCTATCAGAAAAAGATTCTTCACCCAGAGGCTGGCTGGGCACTGGAACAGGCTCCCCAGAGAAGTGGTCACAGCATCAGCCTGACAGAATTCAAGAAGTTTGTGGACAATGCTCTCAGGCACACGGTAAGATTTTCAGGACTGTCTTATGCAGGGCTAGGAGTTTGGCTTCAATGATTCTTGTGGGACCCTTCTAACTCAAAATATTCTGTGATTCTGCTTTTATTTTGTTTTGTGAGATTTGTAATTATCCCTTTCCTCTTCTGTCCTATTACACTGCCTTTATCTCAACCCATGAGTTTTACCTTTTCCCAGTTCTCTTCCCCATCCCTCTGGAGGGCAGTGAGTGAACCACTCTGTAGTGTTAAACTGCCTGCTGAGTTAAACCACAACACTTGTGAATGACTTTCAGAGCAAGGAGGGCACACAGGTATTGCCACACACCACTCTGCTAATGTCCAGAGCTCCTGTGGCTGTGACAATAGGTCACACTGAGCTAGAGCTGTGGGATGCACTGGTGTCATGCAGCTGTCCACACTGCCTGCTGCTGAGCAAAGCCACATACCAGCCAACATCTACTATGGTCTGAAAACACACACTCAGCACCTTTCATAGCTGAAGCCCAGTATAGCCCATGGGAGAGTAGACAGAAATTAACATCCAGTCCGTACCTCTGGCACATCCTTTAGAGAGCATGCATGCAGGATTCCTTGCTTTGGTCCCTGTATCACATCAAGTCTAAGAATTTCAAACAAGCCATGTATTCTCACAGGTTGCTGTGAGGACTGATGACTTTGCTACTCCAAACAGGTCGAAAGGAAAGCTGGACCTGTCAGAAGCAGTCAACAAAAGACTAGGACAGCTTGTTTTTCCTTGCAGCTAGGGAAAGTGTATATTCATTCACTGATGCAATAGACAAAGGCCAAGCTCAGAAGGAAGCCCAGGGAACACTGTCTCTCTGCCTGCAAGCAATGAACACATTTTCATGATCCTCCCCACATTGTTGCCTGCTGCAGGTAGTGATGTTTGCAATTCAATGGCAGCAGCATTGTGAGCAGAATACAAAGATATACTGAGAAAAAAACGTGATCAAATAACTCCCTAGAGAGCAAACAGCCTCCAAGCATGCCAGAGTAGAGGGCTGTGTGCAAGGGGCTACACCAACAAGCCAGACCATTTTCCACAGCTGTTTCTTTGGGGAGTGTTCAACAAAGGCTCTAAAACTGCAATGTGCTTCTTCTAATTTCACAGAATTGTGGAATGGAAGGTTCTTCTAGAGATTATCTTGTCCAATTCCCCTGCTGAAGCAGGTTCACCTAGAGCAGGTTGCACAGGATTGTGTCCAGATGGCTTCTAAAAATCTCCAGAGAGGGAGATTCCATCACTTCTCCTCACAGCCTATTCCAGTGCTCTGCCACACTCACAGTAAAGAAGTTTAACCTCATATTCAGGTTAAGCTTCCTTTCTTCCAGTTTGTACCTGTTGACCCTTGTGCTGTCACGGGGCACCAGAGAGAGCAACTTGGCCCCATCCCCTTGAAACACACCTTTAAACTATTTATAAAAATATTTAGGTAATATTAATTATGTGTTTAAAGTAGGTACCACAAATTAATAGAGGGAGTAAATACCTTTCCAATGGACTAAGAATTCTGCCAAGTTACAGCGAAGGCTTGGCAGCTCTGTGTGGGTCCTCTACAGCACATGCATTCATACAAGATACTGTCACTGGAGCAATTTGATGACTTTTTGCAAACCAGTACAATGGATTTGTGCTCAGACTTAGCTAGTCAATCACAGTGAAAAACGTTTTTGGGGTTTGGAACCTGTACATAAAGAATTCAAAGATCTGTTTATTCCCTCCAACATTTTGTTCAAGTTCACCTTTTGCTTTTTCCAAGTTCCTTTCATTTACATAATGTAATTTTTTTAAACCAAAATAAAAATGTTAGCATGGGGTAAAAGCCTGTTTACCCATTTTTGATCTCTATGTAGCACCAGGGGTGATAACATTCCAAAAGAAATGGACTAAAATATGACACTAGATATACTGAGCCATAAGATAGCTCCTAGATGAATCTTTAAAAAATGTTTTACAAAGGTATTGATCATCCTTTCACATTGTGTAGCCTGGATACTTTTAAATTTTTTTCATCACTTATCTATCAGGATTTCATAAATTTTAAAATTTGGTATTTTCCTATAGGATCATTGAACACTTCTAACGATAGGTGCTCCATTAGGCTCCCCTTTTGAGCTTTGCTCTAATCAAAGAAGAAAGTTTAAGAGTTACCTCACACCAAATTAAACTGACTTTCTATACCAAAGTGAGTGGAGTTAAAGAGATGTTTAATACAAAAGAATCTGTCCGCAGGTGGCTGTAAATATTTTTTTAGTTAATATATTTATTAGATCGTTTTCACGCAGAAAGAATCCAAATAAGGAAGAGCAGGCCAGTGAAAACCTGCTTGTGTACCATATTTTTCAGTCACAGCAGAGAACACCATCTCATATTGGGTAATATTCTTTAAGCCTGTTAGCCAGACAATGGTCTAGAGTCCATGCCTTGAAAAAGATAAACACAGTTTAGTGTTGTCATACAGATCTTTCATTTTCTCCCCCTCTCCTTTCTTCTCTCACCCTATTTATTTATTTATTTATTTTAAATTGTAACTAATGTTTGGATACGTTCTGATAACATCTCTTCTATGTAAATTCCAGATTGCACAATATTTTTCAGAGTCACATTTTTGCCTTACAGCAAAATGTTGATACTATCAAGATTGGCTAGATTACAAGCAATCACAATTTTTTAAAGTCATGTTTCATATTAACACAATAAATTTATCACCCGAGCAGATAAAATTATTCAACAGATAAAATCTTATAGTTTATTTGTTTACAAAACTGCCAGGATGACTTTTAGGATCTTGTTTCATGGTGTCCATGTAGACACAACTGATATAAGCACTGGATAAGATTACAGTTTTGTTCTGCCTCCAAGAAAACATGTATTGGTGAGGAGGAAATTGCAGTGCCTTAGTTTTTCTTTTAAGGTCTCCAGATTGGTGACTGGATACTCTTTTAGGGCACTGGAAGCAACTATAAAATTACTTAGAAGTTGTACTAATTCTTTTCAAGGTGTAGGTACCCAGCCCACCCTGAGGCCGGTAGAAGGTGGGTGGGTGGCAGTGTTACCTGTGGGACAGCCAAAGCCACCATGTGAACTAGAACATCCTCTCATCCCAGGTGGTGTTTGTTTTCACAGTGGCTGAGAATGGATGGAAAAGAGAAGGCTTCTTGTTGCATTGCCTCTCAGGGAGAGGAGTCCAGGTCCTACACTTTGGTTGCAACAACGCCAGGCAGCTCCACTGGCTGGGGCAGAGTGTTTGTAAAGCTGCTCAGAGGAAAAGCACCTGGGGGTTTACAGCAGCTGAACGTGAGCAGGCTGGGCCCAGGTGGCCAAGAAGGCCAAGGGCATCCTAGTCTGTATTAGCAAAATGTGGCCAGCAGGACCGGGCAAGGATCCTTCCCCTATACTTGTAAATAGATGTTTATTTGCTTTCATTGTAGATCTACATGAAATTTGTCTTTGGGATTTTTAATTGAAAATGCTACCAGGTGATCTGTTTTGTACTTGTTCATTAAAATACTGAAAAGAAAATAAAATAAAAGACTTTGTGATTGGATTTGTAGTATTCTGTCCTTAGTGTGTTTACATTCCTATTGATTCAGTTAATACATCCATCAGTGAAATAAAAATGTTAGGCCTCATTTAATTAAACCAAATTACTTTTGTGGCTTTTACATAGTTTTGCTTAGTTTTTTTCCTCTTATGGGAGCCCCATTAACAAGTGTTGGTCTTTGCATTTTGTTTCCAACCAAAAAATAAGAGCAGGACATAATTTCTGTGAATTAGAGTCCTATGTAATTTATCAGACAACACAAATCAAAGAGCACTAAGTGAACATCCTTTAAAGTAACCTTTAACTTTATTTAAAAATCAGAATGCTGGAGGAGCTGAAATCACTTGGTTTGAATATCTGCTGCTGCATTTCTTTT